>NC_057800.1:405395211-405606086 GCF_018294505.1 Triticum aestivum | reverse complement strand
TCCTATTGTTGGAAAACCAGAATGTCCGCACTACACCTGTCAACCAAGCGCACTGCATGTGTTAGCGCGAAGCTGAGCAGGGGGGTGGGGAGGGGGGTCGTGACCCCCCCTCCCCACCCCCCCTGCGAGGCCGAGCCTGGAACGAGCCAGAGCAGGCGGCGACGCGGCGTGCCGCGGCGCCGCATGCGCAGGCGAGTCCGTCACACCCGTGTGCACTCGTGCACTGCTTAGGAATAAAACTTTGTATTGCATTTGTCAAGGATCTGTACTTCACTCGAGACCTATTATGGGACTGGCTGGGGCCTGGTTGTAACTGGGTTGTCAATTTTTTTCCTTTTCTGAAGCATTTTTTCTTTTGGAGTATATATTTTTCGTGGTAGTACAAATGATGCCATTTGTACTACTTGCACCAACGTTGAGTACTGCACTATGCGTACCAAGTTTGTATTTTTGTGCACTGAGCTAAAGTTGCTGCAGCCCCTTCGTTCTGCATTTGTGCACGTACTGCACTTCATATTTACAGTTTTTGAACTGCCTTATATTTGTTATTTGAACTGTATTTACGTTTCTTTTATAAATATTAATATTAATGTTCTTTTTCTATAATTACTTTTGTGGATACTTTGTTCAGTGAAAGCAATTGATCAGAAACAAACTGTGATACATAAGCAAACAACAGAAATAAAATTTAATGACAATTCTAAAACGACATTGATTTTAGAAAAGAAATGTTCGATGTGAAGCAATGGACATAATGAAAAGCTTGCATACATGAAACAAAGAACAACACAACGACTAATGTAAAGTGAAACTAAATCATAGCCCTGAATTATTTCTAGTTGCTGCATTGGATTACAGCCTTGTTCTTCTTTTGCTTTTATTTTTGTCTCTTTTTGCCCTGTCCAGTCCCATGATGACATCGTAGATGATTGTCCATGACTCATATGTTGCAAATGCATCTATTGCTGCATACTTGATAAACTTTTCTGGCAGTGGGCAGAATCCCCACAGAGTATGGTCCTCCTTGCGGTTAATTTTTTCTTCATGTCATGGTAGTGAATGTCTATCATCCTGCCGACAACATCAGCCAAAGAGTCAAACTTCTTTTTATTGTATGGGTCTCTCCATTCCACTTGAATATCAATGTAGTTGTCGGAGTTTATCTCCAAACCAGATAGCTTCAGCTTGCCTTTGTCTCCTTCAATGGCGAATCCGATGAAGGTGTACTCACCATTCATGAGGAATTTGTCTAGTTCCATTGGCCTGCAAGATGTTTGTATAGAGTGAATATAGTTTATTTTCTTAGGAGTACCAATGTTTTTTGTTTTTTCTGAAACTGAACTGCAATATGAGTATCTGAATCTGTTGCGTTGAGTAGTTGCTAATACTTTGTTCATCATAACTAGTAAACCTGATAATATATTGCATAAACAATGCATGTTTTGTGCATGATTGTATTTCTTGAACTGGATTTCATACATGTTTTGTATAGTAATGTTGCAGTTTTCTATTGTTCAGTCAAATATTTTGTATTTGGTAAAACAAAATAAAACCGCGTGTATTGCTAGATCATATAATTCATGAATCAAACACATGAGTGACATACATGGAGCCAGATGAAAACTGTCAATGAATTCAGATGTCATGGTTTTCAAAAATGAAAACCAAAGTTTAAATAGTGGTGATTGCAGTGAAGAAAATTTAAAATCAATATTGACAATCAATAGTATAGATTGATAGTTATATTCTGACCTGTCTTTAGCTGCAGAGATGTGGTAGACAAGGCATTCTTTTTCTACACATAGCTAGAGCACTGCTGCCCGCTGTGGCTTCACGTAGTGCGTGTACTCGACATCAACGCCGACTAGTTTGACGGGCATTCCGCCGAGCTTCCTCCTGAGCGTGGACAGCATCTTGTCCACGTCTTCACCCTTGCTTGTGCAAACGACGTGGAGCTTGTGGTTGCCATGGAGATCGACGTCGTGGAGCTCCCTGGTGTACCTGCGGCGCAACTTGTAAAGAGGTGCATCCGCCATGACTATCCTCTGCTCTCTCGTTTTTGTTCTGGAGAGAAGAGGTTGGTGAAAGGAATTGTGGAGAAGAAGATGCAATGGGGTTTTTTGGGGTACAAAGCAGTTGTGTTTTCTCCTGTGCTCTCCTCTGCTCTCCTTGACAGGACGTGGGAGAGGTGGAGCGGGGTGGTAGCATGGTGGGGTTCTGTTTTAAGTTACGTGGCAACTACAAAGAGGTCCTGCTATGAGGACGCTCTGTTAGTGCGTTGGAAATCCGGAACGTCGTGTCCTCTTTTTTGTGACTTGTTTAGGTATGCACGCAACTGTCAAAAAATGTGATGATTGTGTTTTCGGCGAATTTTCCTATTAAGTGCACTTCTTTTTATATCAGAACATAACTGCGTACGTCCACATAGTGTACTGCATGGAAATGAAATTTATTCTTTGTGCGCTGAATTATGTCAGATTAGGATTGATACAGATGTACGCACATTTTTTTGATGGAGTTCTTTCATGCAGTTCTTTATTTTATAACACACTGCTTTGCTTAACTAACAGAGCTGCATTTTTCATTTAAGACACGCTGCAATGCAGTAGAAGGAGAATTGTATGTCAGAAAAAAAATACTTAGTGGAGAACTGCATTGTTTGTCATGGTGGACTGCATTTTGTACCTTTACTACTGGCTTTCTGCGTTCTATTTTATTAATAACGGACTGTAGTTTCTGGCTATGCGCACGCACAGTTTTCTTTTGTTGTTGTTATTCATTTAAAAAATGTTTTCTAATTTGCTTCGATGTTTTATTTTTTGAAGTTATTGTTTTTTCTTAGTGGCCCTTGTTGGCCTGTGTTCGTGGGGTGAAACGCATTGGGCCTAAGACGGTCTATGAGCACGGCTGGTTTCCGGTGCGTCGTGTGCAGCCTAATGTTTAGTCCCACCTTGCCCGCGGAAGGCGCGCCCGACCTGTTTATAAGCCCTGACGAGGCCGATGTATCGAACTCCTCTGGTTACTTATTTGAGCGCTTATACACGGCACTCGCTGCTCTATGCTCTCTGACCTGTGGGCCCATGTGCGCCCGGCCCTATGCATCGTGGCTCAGAACAACTCGCCTTCTATTGGCGCAGACCTACTACGAGACTGGCTAGGGCAAGCTGCACCTGGGTGGTCAAATTTTTTTTCTATTTTTTTTCAATGTGAGGGCGCGCACGGCTTAGGAAACCGTCCTTGCACTGCATTGATCAGTGTTTTGTACTGCATGTGCAAGCATTCCTTACTACACGTACATTTTCTCATTTTTTTTTGTTTTCTTGTTTTTGCTCTTTTGTAATCTTTTTTTCCAGTGTAGGGGAGTGCATTGCTTAGTAAACATATATGTACTTCATTTGATTATGTTCCTGTACTGCATGTTCGTATATTTCCGCACTACATTTTTTTCAATGTAGAGGCGTGCATTGCTTTGTAAACCATGTTTGCACTGCACTGATCAACGTTCTGTACTGCATGTGCACTCAGTCAGTATTACATGCACAGTTCTCATTTTTTGTTTTCGTGTTTTTGCTCTTATGTCATTTTTTCCAATGTGGGGGGAGTGCACTTCTTAGTAAATCATTCTTGTACTACATTGATTTCGTTTGTGTGCTGCACGTTCATATTTTTCGGCACTACATATGCAGATTGCATTTTTCTTTTTTGTGTTTTTCTCTTATCTATTTGTTTTTCCAAATTTTAGGGGCATGCACTATTTTGTTGGGTATGCGTAAACTTCATTTTGACAAAGTCTGTACCGCATTGGTACACAGCTTGCACTGCATGCGTCCTTTTTTGCACACTGCTCGAATGTAATGATACATGAGGAAACAACAGAAAACAAATTGTCACAGGCATTCTGTATGATAAGTTCATCATTAGCGAACTAATTTCAACAGAAAGCAATCTAACATAATCAATTTTCACATCATTACAAGCGATTCTGCATGGGAAGTAAACTAAGTTCAACAAAAGCAAATGATCACAAGCAAACTAACGATACATAAGCAAACAACATAAAGCAAATTTGATGATAATTCTAAAACGACGATGGCCTTGGTGGATCTTTGGCCGGCACCGTCTTCTTCTTCACCAGTCAGCGTCTCCCCATCCCCAGCTGGTCCTGGCGCGCTTCTTGGGTGGCTCCTCCTTCTCCAGCTTTGCACGGCGAAGCCCGTCCTAGGTGAGGGTGATGTGGTTCCATATCTCGTACGATGTGTAGGTGTCCTTTGCGGCGTACTCGATGTGCCTCCTGGACAAAGGCAGGGTGGCCCAGCGCTTGTGCTCATCGTCGGTGATCTTCTTTTTCATGTTGTTGTAGTAGTCATCGATGAGCATGCCGGAGACGTCTCCAAGGGAGTCCAACTCCTTGGTTGCCTCGGGCACCCTCCACTCCTTCTGGATGTCGACGAAGTTGGCGACCTCTAGATTGACGCGATCCAGCCTTTTTTTGTCGTCGTTGATGGAGAAGCCTGCAAAGGTGTACCTGGGGTCGGCGAGGAAGTTGTCTAAGATGGTGCACCTTTCAGCGGCGCTCAGTTGGAAGAGCAGCATCGGGTGTTTCTTGCCAATGGAGAGTTGGCAGAGGGCGGGTTTCTGCGTCGCTTCAGGCTCATTGTTGTACTCAAGATCAATGCCGACGATCTTGTGGCATCGGAGACTGAGGTGGCGCTCGTACTACGCGAGGGTGATCGCCACCTGCTTATTGTCATTGGTGTGGATGACATGCAACTTGGTGTTGCCGTATGCCTCCACAACCTCCACGTCCTTGTACTCGTCGGCGAACGCCATCACCGATAGTGGGGCTTGGTGTTTCTGCATGGAAATGGATGTGACGGAGCGATTTGGTGGCAGCGCGATCGGGTACTTGTGTTGTTTGTGGATGAGATGGCCTATGGCAGGGGTCTGAATTTAAGAGGAGGCGCGGTATGGGATGGCCGCAGCAGATGAACTGCACGATCTCGGCGACGATGCAGTTTGTGCAGATCGTGGGTTGGTGTTGTGTCTGTGATCGTGGGCTTGTGACGATGGAACCGCTCCGATTGGGCGGTTGTATGCGAACGTGGTTTTTTTTATCAGTAGATTTTTTTAACCATCACTTTTCTGTGTGAACAGGCTTTTTTGTGACGTTTATATGTATCCTGCGTGACAACGAAACTGCATTTGTTGTAGTACCGCACTGCATCATGTGCAACGGAGAACTGCATGGTGTCTACAGGTGCGTACTTCATAGTATTTTTTGCGTGTCCTTGCTGGAGCCCCTGAATAAAGTATAATGTATTCCGCATTTTTATGAGTTTTTCACTGTGTTCTATACCGTGTTTTCATTCATGTAGGTAATCCGCAACTGGATTTTCTAAACCGTACTTCTTCATGTACCTAAAAGGACCGCATCCTTGTAGTGTTGCATACTACATCATTTTTTTGCCTATAGTCCCTGTATGGGAGGGGTAAGGGGGGTTGGGGGGCCCTCCCACATTTTTTTTAAGTTATTGTTTTTTCTTAATGGGCCTTATTGGGCTGTGTTCGGGAAGTGAAGACGCATTTGGGCCCAAGTCAAGTCGGCCTGGTAGCACGGCCGTTTCCGTGTGTGCTGTGTGCGGCGTAATGTTTAGTCCCACCTCGCCCGCGGAAGGCGCGCCCGACCTGTTTATAAGCGCTGACGCGGCAGCTGTATCGAACTCCTTTGGTTACTTATTTGAGCGCTTATACACGGCGCTATATGATATATGCTCTATGACCTGTGGGCCCAAGTGCGCCTGGCCCCACGCAATGTGGCTCAGAACGACTCGCCTGCTGTGGGCGCAGACCTACTACGAGACTGGCTAGTGCCGGTTCATTTGGGTGGTCAATTTTTTTTCTAATTTTGTTTTTTTTGACGTAAGGGTGCGCACTACTTAGCAAATCATGCGTGCACTGCATTGATCAGTGTTCTTGACTGCATGTGTACGCATTCCGTATTGCATATGTTTTTGCGCTACATTTTTTATGCACTGGATTGGTATGGGTGTGCGCTTCTTTGTTGCCTCTATGCACTGCTTTCTTCATGGTCTTGTGCTTGAGGTGTACACATTTTTTCACTGCGTGCATGCTTCTTTTGTGCTGAAGTTGTGACTCGTTTTGCCAATGCTGCGGACTTCACGGCTTACAGATAAGGACTGCATCAGGTGCACTAATTCTGCTTTTGTGCACTGCGCCAAAGTGCTTTTCTTTTGTGCTTCATTTTGAGCATGTACTGCACTTCATGCACACATATAGTGAACTTCCTGTAAGACTTTGAAGAACTGCACACATAAAATGGTATGTGGATTATAATTTTTCAGAGAATTATTATTTAATGATCTATGGTTAGTTCGTGGGAATTTGTGCAGTCAAAGTCTTTGTAGAACTTCCTGGTAAGACTTTTTTGTTTTGGTAACATAAACCTTTATTGATTGTCCTTCATTCTTGGTAACGTAATTTTCAGTAACTCCTCTTTAATTTTCAGTTTTGACCTTTTTGCATTCCTCTCCTATAAATGTAGGCCAACTTCTACCCTTCCTTTGCAGTTCATTTCTCCTCTAGCCGTAACTTCTCTCCTTTCTCTAGCCTCTCTTTATTTTTTACCTTTTATAGGTTTTTGTTGCGATGGCTCCAGGCCCCTGCGCGAATCTCTCGTGATGTGGGCATGGTTGTCGTGTGCCGACGCACTGCGATTGCTCAGCTTGCTCGCAGGCGCGTCGTGCTCATCATGGGGGGAAGGTATTGTGCCGAGCTGGGCGAGCTGAGCAGCTTACATATGGCACAGTATTCACAGAAGGTTGGATATGGGCCACATCAACGTTTCTGCGTTCCATTCCGCCCTGCTTCGCCGTGGTCTTGGCCGCACAAGTCCTTTTGTCCATCATCTTACGCCAACAAATGTTGAGACTCACTACAAGATGGTAATTTTCGATTTGATTTGATTTTTTCTTTGTGTTTTCTTTTTTTTGTATTATTCGATACTAGTCTGATCTTCTAGTTTTTTAGGAATGTACTTTTTTTGTTTTATTGAAGTGTACTGCTTAGATACTAGATGAAAAGTAATAGTTTCCACAATTTTCCCCGCTAGTATGTTTTGTACTACATGCAGGTAGTCTCAAGATCTTCATAATAGTTGTAACCGTACTTCTTGTTTGCAAGTTCCGCACTGCACATTAGATTGCGTTTAATCTGTACTGATTTTTTGCAGAAAATTCCGCAACGAGCTGTTAGGTATCTCCAGCTCAAGAAGAAGGGAATTCTCCAAGTTGTTCTTGGTAATGGACACCTTCAACCAGCCAAGTACCGCGTAGGCGTTGACAGGCGGCTGTGTCTGCAGAAAGGGTGGAAGGAATTTGTGATTGATAGTGGCCTGAAGTCTGAGCAAGTTGTTGTCCTGAACTTCTTTGAACTCGAGGATCATATGGTTAGAATCACGTTTGACGTGATTGGTTAAGGTTATAAGGTTGATTTGTAATAATTACTTTTGCGTGTCGAACGCTTCATCTTTTTGATGTGTTTTGTAATAAGCACTTTTGTGATCCGAACTGCTTCAATTATTATTTCTGAACTTCGTGCTTCCAGTGAGCTAACTGCATTCTTTACATCGTTTCTGGATTAATATGTGTCAAAGTTTTACTCTATACTGCTATATATATGGTATACTCTATTCACCATTTCTCTTTAAATGGTTTATTTGAATAACTCATAGTCAGTGGGAAATTTGTGTTTACACAAAATTTAAACTGATACATAAGGCATGTAGATAAGCAAACTGCTATGCATATGATTAATTTATTGAAGTTCATCTATTTGGTCGTTAACCTGCTGCTTCTCCGCGGTGACTGGAGTGTGTCTAATGTTGCACTTTCTTTTGTTTTTTGTGGCGGTGTTGCTGGTTCTTGTCTCTGCACCGCTGTGTTTGTAGTCCCTCGCGTCCTTGTTGATGGCTGCTCTCGTTTTCCGGTGATGTGGATTGCATCCTTCCTTGCTCCCCGCGTGCTGGTTGATGGCTGCTTTCCTTTTCCGGTGATGTGAACTGCATCCTTCCTTGCTCCCCGTGTGCTGGTTGATCGCTGCTTTCCTTTTCTGGTGATGTGAACTGCATCCTTCCTTGCTCCCCGTGTGCTGGTTGATGGCTGCTTTCCTTTTCCGATGATGTGAACTGCATCCTTTCGTGCTCCTACCTTCTTTTTTGAAAGTGATGTCGTTCTCGGTTGTTTCTGTACAGCAGCATTCCCTTGTGGTGGTCTTGTTTACATTGTTTCTTCATGTTCTTCGTCCTCTTCAGTCTCTTCTTCCTCCTCTTCTTGCTCTTCCTCATCTTCATCATCTGTTTCTTCATAAGCCACTGCTTCTTCAGTTTCTTCATGTTCTTCGTCCTCTTCACTATCTTCTTCCTCCTCTTCTTTATCTGCTTCTTCATAAGCCATTTCTTCTTCATTTGTGTCACCATCTTCTTCTTTGATTTCTTCTTTGTCGTCTTCCTCATTTTCTGATCTTGTTCTTTTGGGGCAGGTTCTTGAATTGTGTCTCTTCCTCTTTTTGCAGATGCTAGAGCGTCTCGGTTTCGTCCATTTCTTAGTGTTGTGAGTGGAATTTATGTTTGGTTGTGCATCCCCGTGTCCTCGGTTTTCTTGTTCATGTCTTTTTGTACATGTCCTGGAATTGTGGCCGCTGATTTCATTACATGTCTTGCACCTGTTTATTCCCAGCGGGTGACCATCACTGTCCAGCTCAGGCTGAGGCTTACTGTTTTTGTCATCATTTTTCTCCTTGCATGCAACCTTTTTCTGGGTTGCGTCACCCCCTTTCTTCCTTCCTCTTGTGTTTGAAACAGGAGGTGGAAGAATTGTTTCTTTTTTTATAGCACCAGTTCCACTGTGTTCTGTATTTTCTACTTGCTCGGCATTATTTTCATGTTGGGATTTCTCTGCTTGCTTTAGTTTTGCTGCTGCTTCTTCTTCTTCGTTGAGCACATCAACTTCCTCGATCAGTGCCCTCATACTAGACAACGCTCTGTGGCACCCAGCGTCGGACCTTGTCGCTCTGTTTGCAAGGTCCATTGTTGTTTCTGTCAGCAATTTCCTACAGCAAAAAAGCGAGGTTCCATCTGGTGCTGTTTGTTCATAGTCTCGTCTATTAAACGTTGCATCTGATCTTGCGTTATGGGTGTATCTTTTCATGATGTACACCTCAGGAATCTTGAGTACTCTCAAATGAGAAAGCATGCATAACACATGGACGCAAAAGAGCCCTACAGACAACACACAATCACTTTGTTTTGTAAGCGAACTGCATGAAATTAATAAACACATATTTTTTTCCTTATTTGTTTGTTTTAAAGAAGTGAACTTCATTTGGTTTTGTGAATTGGTCATGCATGTAGATTTTTTTTGTGATAGGAGTGTCACCTGTGTGTGTCCACAGTTTGCATTCACATTCGTAGACACCTTTCTGTTCATCGGCGACCACTTGGAAATTATGCCTTGCCCAGTCAAATGCATCCGATCTATTGTAGTGGTGTACGAGATACTTTGTCGGATTCTCAGGGCACCGTTCTACTCTGAATGCAGTGCTACGATAGAGTGTTTCTTTGAAATCTGCAAACACTGCCCTTGTATACACTTTTGATAACTCAACTTCGAACCCAAACTGGGTTGATGTCTTTACCTCTGACTGCATGATCAGAAATGCACTGTTACGAACTAGATAAATGAAAAAATTGTTTGATTTTGTAGTTATATTTTTTAGCAGTTTTTGAGTGACATGTGTTTTACCTCATTTGCTACTGTCTATGCGTGCTCGACGGCCTTCCTGGTCTGAATGCACTTGTCCACCTGCTGAGCAAACAGATGGAGATCATGCTTCTCTTTGACAAAGTTTTTCTTCAATATGCGGTTCATGCTCTCGCTTCTCTGTGTGGAAGTCATCCGAGCACAGAAAATTTCCTTGTAGTAAGCCGAGATCCACTCGTGCCTGTCTTCCCACAGAGAATTCATCACTTCATCGTCTTGCAAGTTGTATCTCTGAATGAGGTCCTTCCATGCTCATTCAAATTCTGACGGCATTAGTGGGTGGTTCAGCACCGCATTGAGGTCATCCTTAAGTTTCTCGTGTGCCTTATACAGTAAGGCGAGGTGGTCTTTGTACTTCTTCATGATATGCCACCGACACAACTTATGGAGAGTATGTGGGAGGATAGTTTTTAATGCTGCCTTCATCGAAGAACACTGGTCTGAAAAGGCACAAATAGTGTTTTTTTATTAAGTTGTTTGTGTGTGTGTAAGATAGATGGAAGAAATATAAACGCACCAAACAAATGTAAGTATGCAGGTGTTTGTTTCTTTTTGTACCTGTGAGCATGCAGATGGGATGCTTGTTGTTCATACACCTCAGAAATGTTTTGAAAACCCACTCGAACGACGGTATTGTTTCATCTCGCACGAGTGCAATAGCAAATATGGTGCTCTATAGATGATGGTTCACTCCCACGAAGACTCCCAGCGGCATGTGGAATTTGTTAGTTTTATACGTCGTGTCAAATGTAATGCAGTCTCCAAAATCTTCATACGATCCTTTGCAACTTGCATTGGCCCAAAAGACGTTTCTTACACGGTTATCTGCATCAACGTCATAATCATAGAAAAACTCTGGGTTTATCTTCTGCATATTCTCAAAGAAATCCAGAAGTTTCTTGACGTCATCTTGGGACTCTTCTCTGGCAAACTTTTGTTTCCTGCATTTTTCAAACGCAATGCAAACGCATCTCATCAAACATGAAATAATTACCGACGGGATGATCAATGGATATGTTCTGTGATGTGCTTACTTGTTTACCCAGTCGCGGCTAGTACGTCCCATGTACTGCAGACCATCGGACATACGCTGCAGCGTTGACATCATCTGAGCATGGGTGTGGTTGTCTAATTGCATGTCTTTCACTAACTGGTCTATCAAAGGATCGTCTTTTTGTGCGATCGCTTGTGCAAAAGCATGTCGGGGCTTTCCAGCATCTTGTGATTGTGGTTGAGTTCAACCATTTCTATCACAAATTTGCCTTCCTTCCTCTTTTTGACTCTAATCTTTGCTTGCAGTCAATCCTTTTTGATGTCTTCTGACGTTTCCTTTGATAATCTGACACAGTCCGCTTGTGCGTCTCTTCTCTTGAGCAGACAATGTAGGTATTTGTCTTGTGTTGTGCCCTCTGGCGTATGCCAAACCCTGCACATCTTGCATAATTGTTGTAAAGTCCCATGCCTTGTCGTATGTGGTGAACTTCATTCCAGCGGCAGGTATGATGTTCAGCGGCATGTTTTTATCCTGCATTAAGCGTAATCCTCTATGAGATAATTTGTTCTGTTCTGTTTTTTTAAATACGAGGAGTGCATGTGAGTTTAAAAAAGCATTTGCAGTGTTCCTAAGTTTTTAGAAGAATCCAATGTATTAGATGCCAGGTCAAACCTCACAATAAATATCAGTGTGCACTGCAATGTTATCTGAATGGACTTCAACTATTATTATTATTATTTTTAGAACATAAACTTACATGTGTGTAGAGACGTTCACCCGATGGTGTTTGCAGCTCGCCGGGTTGTATTGGACATGGCGGGGTTATAGCAGATCTGTGTAGTTGAGGATCTCGCGGCGGCAACAGTGAGGAGGATTTGTACCTGTTGTTGACTTTTGACCGAGGCACCGTTGGTGGTCGCTTTGTTGAAGTTGATGCAGCAGCTCTGCTTGGAGCTCTGTTTTTCGGTGCAATAGGTGGACGCTAAGCTCTATTTTGGGGTGCAACAGGTGGATGTGGTGGTAATCTAGTGTTGTGACGATGTCTCAGTGGATTGGTTTGAAAATTTTGGAGCAGTGGCACATCATCATGGTCATAATCATATTCATCATCTGCTGCAACATCGTGTTCAACTGCATCATCATTGTCTGTTCGGACATGCTGTCCAAACGTAGTGAAATCATGCTTATACTCTGGGTTGAGAACTGTTATTGGCTCATCTTCATCGTCGTCATCTTCGTCCTCCTGTCGGTGAGTGCCCTCCCAGATGAAGGTGACATCGTCGTCATCCTCAACTACCTCTTCTCCCTGGAAAAAAATCCTCTTCCGGAGAGTAGTGCACCCTGTTTGTTGTCGTGAAGAATCCTCGAGGAATCTCAGGGGTAACCCAGCCAGTATCTCTTTCAGAAGAAGCTTTACTCTTCTGAAAGTTGTTGTTCCCTGGGTTGTCAATTATGCGCGGCATTTTGTATCTGCTGAACCTCATTTCCTGCACACAAAATGACCGAGCTGCATTGTCAGGCAAAATGAACTGAATCATGCGAACTGCAATGTGTTACAAATGTGAACTAAAGTAACCGCACTGCATTGTTGTCCGTAATGAACCTACACAAGCGTACTGCATAACCGAGCAAGTTCACTGCATTTTCCCCCAAAATGAACCGAAGCAACCGCACTGCATCATTTTTGTAGGCGCACTGGACTGCGTGTACTGCTTTGTCTGAAATAACTAAACTGATATGGTTGAGGAAGTGTACTGCTTACCTCGTGTTGCAGTGATTTCTTGCGTTTGCAGGAAGAAGTTCTCTTCTCGTTTGTCTGCACAACTTTCTCGTTCACCTATGCAGTCCACTTGCCCTTCAGAAGTTCATGAGCGGTCTGGACGTTGCTCAAGGTGAACGGAGATGGAGGATTTGCTCTGAAGGTCATTGCAGACTTAATCCAAGAAGCTGTCGTGGATGAAGGAACCTTGCACACAGTCCTCCTTGCTCAAATTGGTTTGATGTCGATGGCAGCACCAATCCACATCTGATGAAGTACAACTAATTGCAGGCCTGGAGGAGTTTGGGGGCGGCGCTATCGACGTGCTGCCATGGAAGAAGGTCGATATGCTGGTGGGGGAGGCGTTGCTCGGTTGCTGTCGCGGAAGAAGGCCGAGCGGCGATGGGCGGCAGCGCTGCTTGGCCGCTGTCGCGGAAGAAGCCCTGGAGGGGAGGGGCGGTGTCGCTGCCGGCCGCTGCCGTGGAAGAAGGCCGGGAGGGAAGGGGCGGTGGCGCTCCCAGGCCGCCGCCGCGGGAGAAAGCGGGGAGGGGAGGGGCGGCATCGCTGCCAGGCCGCCGCCGGGGAAGAAAGCCGGGAGGGGAGCGCGACGTCGCTTCCAGGCCGCTGCCGCGGAAGAAGGCCGGGAGGGGAGGGCGACGGCGCTCCCAGGCCGCTGTCGCGGTAGAAGGTCGGGAGGGGAGGGGCGGCGGTGATCTGGTGGGAGGTGTTATCAGAATAAGGCTCTGCTGTTATTAGAATAAGGTCTTAAGGGGTGTTATTAGAATAGACCCACCCTATATATATGGGACAATTGCATTTTTACCCCTAGTTGGTTCCTACCCACGGTTTTTGCCCTTACTTTTCGAGCTTGCTCAGTTTTGCCCTTACTTTTTCCGTCATGGTCCCTCGAATGCCCTTTGACCGTTTGACCAAAACTTTGAAAATTCATAACTAATTGATATGAACTCAGAAAAATGCAAATAAGATATCAAAATATTCAGATAAACACTACCTTTATGTGCATATCATTTACATTCAGGACAAAAGCACCCTTTAAACTACCTTAGGTAATTAATGTTATTAACATTATTAAAAATAAAAAGGTAAACCATATTTTTCATGAATAAAAATTACATGCAAATGTAGGTTATGTTTTCTGAACATCCGGATATCTTATTTGCATTTTTTTCGAGTTCGTATCATCTTGTTATGAATGTTTTAACGACTTTGACCATTATTTGGAAACTTCATAACAAATTGATACGAACTCTAAAAAATTCAAATAAGATATCAGGATGGTCAGAAAACATCACCTACATTTGCATGTAATTTTTATTCATGAAAAAAATATTGTTTGTACCTTTTTATTTTCAATAATGTTAATAACATTAATTACCTCAGGTAGTTTAAAGGGTGCTTTTGTCCTGAATGCAAATGATATGCACATAAAGGTAATGTTTATCTGAACATTTTGATATCTTATTTGCATTTTTCTAAGTTCATATGAATTAGTTATGAATTTTCAAAGTTTTGGTCAAATGGTCAAAGGGCATTCGAGGAACCTCGGCGGAAAAGGTAAGGGCAAAACCCGTGGGTAGGAACCAACTAGGGGCAAAAATGCAATTGTCCATATATATATATATATATATATATATATATATATATATATATATATATATATATATATATATATATATATATATATATATATATATATATAGGGTCGCGCTATTCGTCACCCTGGGTGAGGAATAGTTATTGTTCACCCACCTCTATCTTACCATCAATGCACCATAATTTTACGTTCCATAAGTTTTATCTTATTTTCGACGCAAAAAGGGACAGTAAGAAAATATATAATCGCCGTAAAAAATATTTTATATTATGTAAAATTACAAACGTAAAAACATAGTCTAAAATACACATAAACTACAAATTTTCTTGTCTTATGACCTATATTTTTATTTTTCTTATGTCAAATTTTACGTAGTGAATCAATAAGAATGTAACTATTTAAATTCAAAACGTAATTTAATTATGAAATGATCGTAAGATTACCTCGGGTGAAGAATAACCTATTCTGCACCCTGGGTGATGAATAGTAACACTATATATATATATATATATATATATATATATATATATATATATATATGATTTTTTAGCATTGGAATCAGGCGAAGATGGGCCTCGGGGGGCCAACCACCTACCAGGGCGCGCCAGCCCCCTGGCGCACCCTGGTGTCTCGTGGGCAGTAGGGGGGCCTCTGGTGGTTCTTTGCTCCATTATTTCCCTTTTCTTCCAAAAAATTGTCAAAAAGTTTCGTCCAGTTCCGAGAACTTTTATTTCTGCACAAAAAACAATGCCACGGTAGTTCTGCTGAAAACAATGTCGGTCCGGGTTAGTTCCATCCAAATCATACCAAAAACATATAAACTTGTTGTAAACATGGCATGAATACTTCATAAATTATAGATACGTTGGAGACATATCAGCATCTCCAAGCTTAATTTCTACTCGTCCTCGAGTAGGTAAATCATAAAAGAAGTAATTTATGAAGTGCGAATGCTAGCAAGGTGCATAAGTTTGATCAATGATAATTCAGTCACTTTTCCTAGCATCATAATAGCAGCTCTTTCTCATAAAACTCACCATGGTAAAGTAGCAATCAATTCGCATGTTATGATTCAAACAATGCCTTCTCTTGAAACTTAACAACCTATGTTCTTAGTCACCAAACAATTGCAATTTAACTTATTCAACAAAGTCTAAGTAAGAGCTCCACATACTCAATCATCATATAGCCTTCCATGATTGCTAGTACTCAAAGCATATTTCTAGAACAAATGGGGTTTGGTCCGATATTTTTATTTGTAGTTATATCATGTTTTTTCATAAAGTTATGAACGCTGAGAGTTGACAAAGCGAACCTATGAACCTAAGCCTTGTTTACAACCATTACAACCTCATTTTTCAAATGCGTAGTCAACATCACCAACCGTTCCACCACCGTCGCTGCCTGCCGAACCGTTGTGTCACTGCTGCCGCTGTCCGCCAAACCATCATGTCACCATCGTGGCCACTGCCTAACAAGTGCATCACTGCCATCCATCACTACCCGACGACACCACCACTGTCTGCCATGCGACCACTTGTGTCGGTGTCAAAACCGGCGGATCTCGAGTAGGGGGTCCCGAACTGTGCGTCTAAGGTGGATGGTAACAGGAGGCAGGGGACACAATGTTTTACCCAGGTTCAGGCCCTCTTAATGGAGGTAAAACCCTACGTCCTGCTTGATTAATATTGATGATATGGGTAGTACAAGAGTAGATCTACCACGAGATCGGAGCGACTAAACCCTAGAAGCTAGCCTATGGTATGATTGTATGTTGTCCTACGGACTAAAATCCTCCAGTTTATATCGACACCGGAGGGGCTAGGGTTACACAAGGTCGGTTACAAAGGAGGAGATATACATATCCGTATTGCCTAGCTTGCCATCCACGCCAAGTAGAGTCCCATCCGGACACGAGATGAAGTCTTCAATCTTGTACCTTCGTAGCCCAACAGTCCGGCCAAAGGATATAATCCGGCTGTCCGGAGACCCCCTAATCCAGGACTCCCTCGGTAGCCCCCGAACCAGGCTTCAATGACGGCGAGTCCGGCGCGCAGTATTGTCTTCGGCATTGCAAGGCGGGTTCTTCTCCAATTTCCAAGTGTTTGTAAACAGTATCCGGCCCCATAAATGTTGATCATCTTGGATTCTGCGCCCAATAAGGGCAATTTCTTGATCGAATACGAGGCGCCAGGGCATTTTTACATTCACCCCCTAGCCAAATAAATAAATTGTCTATTGAAGGGATTAGGATTCTTAGATCCGATCCACACCATCCTCCCCTCGGCGAGGATCCATTAGAGCGCGTTTCGGAAAGATCCATTCCAGCATGGCCAACCTCCGCAGCTCCTCCTCCCGCCCACGTAGCCCTAAGCTCGGTGATTGGGAGAGGTGTTTGGTTCCACATAGTCGATTGGTCGAACTGCAGACCAAAGGATTTCTCCCTCCGGCATACATGGTGCCTGTTCGAGCCGGGCTCGCCACCTACAATGGCGGGGAGCAAGCGGAGAACTTTCCATGTCCCTCCATGGGGGAACGGGTTTGCCTTGTTCCTTACTTACTAAGGGGACTCGGATTTCCAATTCATCCGTTCCTCCGCGGGCTCCTGGAGTTCTACGGCCTCCAACTACACAATCTCACCCTGCCTCCATCCTACACATCACCGGCTATGTTGCTCTCTGCGAGTTGTTCCTAGGCTGTGAGGCTCACTTCAAGCTGTGGAAAAGGCTATTTTGCCTTGTCCCTCGCACACAGAGGGAATCACTTTATCAAGTGGGCGGAGCCGAAGTATGGCGCATCGCCGATACCGGATATCTGTCCGGTACCTCGAAGAAGCTGTCCGAAGACTGGCCTTCAGAATGGTTTTATATGGAGGACGTTCCCCTTCCGGACCCTGTTCGGCGGGGTCTCCCTGAGTTCAACAATGCTCCTCTGAAGAAGCGCCGAAGTTGGCGCCCGCGGAGCCCCCAGGCGGAAGACGACAAAGAAGTCCTCTATCTGATGAACCGGATTAAGGCACTGGCTCAGTCAGGTTTGACAATAACCGAAGTTATGTCGATTTGCATAATGCGGGGAGTGCAACCACTTTAATATTGTGGGCATCCCTTATGGTGTTTCAACGGGGAGGATGACGCCACCCGCTACGGTCGTAAGGGTCCGGGCGATGCTGCTGCATTGGCCAAAATGTTGTCCGAACTGTTCAAGGGAGAGGAGGAGGAGTTCACCCGCATCAAGCCACGGGACGGATTCTCCATGTACAATCCTCCAAGCTGGGTAAGCTATACCCCCTTACTTCCATCTTCCCGCATTTTTCGTTGTAAGTATTCACCTTGCCAATTTACGGCAGGAACTGCGAAAGGCCATAAAGGAGGTCTGCAGCCCTTCTCCACAACCGGAGGACCCTGACCGGGCCCTCGACTCCGGACTCGAAGAAGATCCGGTTATCTCTGTGGAGCTGATAAACCGGCAGTTCTATCAGTTGAGCTGCGATGATGCCATGGTGGCCATTACGGCCGACTATCCCGGACTGCTCCCTGCATCGCACGTAAGAAAAACCGAAAAGTCCCAACTCAAAAAGTAGGATCCCCTTTTAGACACTTCACCCACCATATTCACATGGCCTTTTTACAGGGAAGGCATTCGGGACGCCCTACAGCAACGCGCAAACAGGAGGCGCCGAGGCCAGGTAGGCCAAAAAGGAAGGCGGTTAGGACGGAGACGCCGGCACAAAGGTACAACAAACCCCGCTCCATGGTTGTCGTCTTTCTCAAAGTATAATGACGCCCATGTTTCTTTAACAGAAAAAATGCTCGCCGAAGTATGTCCGACAATGTCGCCGATCACGCTTCCACCAGTCGGGCGCCAGGACCGGACACGTAGGCAGAAGCCGATATGGGGCAGGCGCCGGATAATCCCCCTACATAGGATGCGGATAGGTTATCTGCTACAAACTCAGAAGTGGAAAGCGCCATGAATCATAGGCGCCGCCGGGCCGTACTCCGTGACGCTTGTTTCTCACCAGAGGCGTTTGATGCCTTTAATTCTGGAGAAGCGTACCTCCGTGCCGCTCAAGATGGTCTAGCCAGAGCCACGGATCAGTATGTAAAGGATGTACGGGTGAGTGAATCTGACGATTTATATGTATCAGTAGCCCCTGAGACTTGAAACAGTTAGTAGAACTGATTTAAGGATCATCCTTCTTGTGCAGGTTCTTACAGAGAAGCATACTAGGCTGTCCCAGGAGCTGGAGGAATGCAAGACCCAACTACGGGCCGCTATTGCCGCATTGCAGGAACAGAAAAAGCCCCCCGCTGGTAACATTTTAAAGAATGATGGTTACCATATAGTGCACGGCGTGGCTGCAGATCTAACAATAGATTTTGCAGATGAATCCGGAGAAAATCCGGGGGACCAGCATGTTATGCGGCAGCTAGAAGCTGGCAAACGCGTGCTGACTGAGGTTAGGTGGGAGAAAAACAATCTCCAAGACGCCAATATAAGGCTGAACGTGGAACTAAAAGACGTTCAGGGCCAGCTTGCAGACTCCGAGAAGGAGAACAAGAGGCTTCGACGCGACATTTTTAGTAAGTGCTTTAACAAATCCTTTAAAGGTATTTGGCAAAGAAGCCAACTAACAGCGTTATGTCTGTAGGTATGCTGACGGGTCATCCCGCGGAGGAAATGCCCGGGTCTGTGGGTGATCTTCTATCCGAGCTGTCACATCTGCATGAACAAGTTCGGCAGGTGATGCAGGGTGTTACCCAGGCTTTGTGGTTGTCCGTCTCCCTTCCAGAGGGTGTTGCGGAGCTTGCAAAGAAGCTCAAAGGAGCGCGGCAGCGCTTTCGATTATGGAAGATATCCGCCTGCCGACAAGGTGCCAGAGAAGCCTGGGCCATGGTGAAGACGCGGTATACCAAAGCAGACCCAAATCACATAGCCGAGGTCGGACCTGTGGGGCCCGACGGAAAAGAAATTCCCGTTAGCTTAGTTTATGGGCAAGTAGAATTAGCCACGAAGTATTCCCAACAGGATTGTAAGATAGACCGCCTGTTGGATGGTATAGAAGAAGAATTTAGTCAGTCTGCATGACTATGTAATTGAAGTGACATGTATAATGCCTTCTAGCCGGATTGTAGATCATTTGTCGTTGCGGACCTTTTCGCTTCAGCCTCCGGGCCCAATAGTCCGGAGTGTATTCGAATACCCGCTCAGTTATATAAGAACCGGGGTATGCGTGGAGACTAGGCTTAGGGGTCATTAGTGCTTTATCAGACAAGTGCCCAACTAGTTATGTTATATTACATGGGTAGTAAGAAACATCTTCCAGGGAGAATAGTTCCGTTAAGGGTTCCTTTCCCTGGGCAAGCATGCCCTAAAGTGCATGTCCGGACTGCGATAGGAAACGCAAGAAAAACATCTGGGAGAAAACATGAAAAATAAAAATCATCTTTTGTTCACCGACCGAATATTCCCTTAAGAACGCTAGCTTTCGGCTTCACCCAGTCTGAGGTACACATCCGGCTGACCCGGCAGTAACAATCGCAGAGGTGCTCCCCTTATGCCCTAGCCGAATTAACGGGGACGTAGGGCATAAATATAAGAGCCAGGCAACCCAGCTTGGCCAAAACTTAAGTCATATCGATGCATATAATGGTGAAAAAAGGTACATGCGAAAGTATAACACATGTGTTGGGCATGAAGCCCGGATAAATAATTTAAGCTTCTGTTAAAGAAGCCCCCAGGTATGAAGAGTGCGGCTAGCACATCTGTAATGTGCAAACAAGGCGCAAGGTGACCCTTGAAGGCCTAGGGAAATAAGAAAAGAAAGAAAGAAAGAAAGAAAGAAAGAAAGAAAGGAAAACAAGACAGATAATGTATTTGTGAAAAAATGGACAAAGGGAGGGGACTAACATAGAGTCCGGTGCTAGGCATAGAATCTTCGGAGCCTGGCCGCGTTCCATGGGTTCGGCTCGAGTCGACTAGTCGATGCATCCCGCAGTCGGTACGCTCCACCAGTCAGAACTTGGTCGATAATGAAGGGACCTTCCCATTTGGGCTCAAGCTTGTTCTTTTTCTTATCCGGCAGGCGTAGAACTAGTTCGCCAATGTTATAAGTTTTGGCCCGTACTTCTCTTCTTTGGTATCTACGAGCCTGTTGCTGGTAAAATGCGGAACGGGCTTTGGCTACGTCGCGCTCCTCCTCCAAGGTGTCCAGACTGTCCTGCCGATCGAGCTCGGCTTCTCTTTCTTCGTACATGCGCACTCTAGGTGAGTCATGAATTATGTCACAGGGCAAGACTGCCTCTGCGCCATACACCATAAAGAAGGATGTATATCTGGTACTATGATTCGGCGTGGTCCGCAGCCCCCAGAGTACGGAGTCGAGCTCCTCTACCCAGTGTGTGTTAGACTCCGTTAAGGAACCACTAATCTAGGTTTAATGCCACTCATTATAAGACCGTTTGCTCGCTCGACTTGACCGTTGGTTTGTGGGTGATAGACTGAGGCATAATCGAGCTTGATGCCCATTTTGCTGCACCAGAGTTTTACCTCGTCGGCCGTGAACTTTGTGCCATTATCAGTGATGATGCTGTGGGGGATGCCATAACGGTGTACAACCCCGGATATGAAATCTATCACCGGTCCGGATTCGGCTATTTTAACTGGTTTGGCCTCTATCCATTTGGTGAATTTATCCACCATGACCAATAAGTATTTTTTCTTGTGCGTTCCCCCTTTAAGGGGTCCAACCATGTCAAGCCCCAAGACCGCAAAGGGCCATGTAATGGGGATTGTTTGGAGGGCGGTGGGTGGCATGTGGCTTTGATTTGCAAAGAGCTGGCAACCGGCGCAACATTGGACCAAGTCCTGTGCGTCTACTCGGGCCGTTGGCCAATATAATCCTGTACGGAAGGCCTTGCTTACAAGGGCCCGGGCTGCAGCGTGATGACCGCCGAGTCCCGCATGAATTTCTGCCAAAAGATTCCGCCCATCCTCTTCGGAGATGCACCTTTGAAGGACTCCGGTAGTGCTTTTCTTGTACAATTCTCCCTCATGGACCCTGTAGGCCTTGGATCGCCGCACTATGCAGCGTGCCTCATTTTGGTCCTCCGGAAGTTCCTATCTAGTTAGGTAGGCCAGGAATGGTTCTGTCCACGGGGCAATAATGGCCATTATTTCATGGGCTGACGGTGTTATTTCGGTGGCGGAGCCTCCGATTGTGTCAGAGAGTTCAGTATCGGGTATTTTGGCCGGGTCTGCACTGCTGTTACCGGTGTCCCCTTCCCATACTATGGATGGCTTGAAAAGCCTTTCCAAAAATATGTTGGGGGGGACCGCGTCGCATTTTGCGCCGATGCGGGCGAGGATATCCGCCCCCTGATTGTTTTCCTGAGCCACATGGTGAAATTCGAGTCCCTCGAACTGAGCTGAAATTTTTAGGACGGCGTTTTGATAGGCCGCCATTTTCTGATCCTTGGCATCAAAATCTCCGTTTATTTGGGATATTGCGAGGTTTGAATCCCCACGCACCTCCAGGCGTTGAATGCCCATGGAGACTGCCATCCGAAGACCATGCAACAGAGCTTCGTATTCGGCTGCATTGTTGGAGTCTGTATACAATATTTGCACTATGTACCAAACGGTATCTCCGGTTGGGAACGTCAGGATGACGCCAACCCCTAGACCAGCCAGCATTTTACAACCGTCGAAGTGCATGATCCAATTGGAGTATGCGCCGTACTCTTTAGGGAGTTCGGCCTCCGTCCATTCAGCGACGAAGTCGGCCAGTACTTGCGATTTAATGGCTTGGCGAGGTTTGTATGTTATTTCGAATGGGAGGAGCTCAATGGCCCATTTGGCAATCCGGCCCGTAGCGTCGCGGTTGTTGATAATATCATTAAGTGGCACTTCCGAGGCTACTGTAATCGAACACTCTTGAAAGTAGTGTCGCAGTTTCCGTGATGCCATGAATACTGCATATGCTATCTTTTGGTAATGTGGGTACCATGATTTGCATGGAGTGAGGACAGTGGATACATAGTATACCGGCTTTTGAAGAGGGAATTTGTGTCCGTCCGTTTCCCGTTCGACAACGAGCACCGCGCTTACAACTTGATGAGTTGCCGCAATGTACAACAACATTGGTTCACCGATGTTTGGCGCGGCCAGGATCGGGTTGGTTTCCAGAATGGCCTTTATTTCTTCCAATACGGTTGTGGCCGCGTCCGTCCACTCGAAGTGTTCGGTGCGCCGAAGGAGGCGATAAAGGGGTAAAGCCTTTTCTCCTAGGCGGGAGATAAAGCGGCTTAGAGCCGCCACACATCCAGTTAACTTCTGGATTTGTTTGAGGTCTATTGGGGTAGCCAACTATGACAAAGCTCGGATTTTGGCCGGATTAGCTTCAATACCTCTAGTGGAGATGATGAATCCCAGGAGCTTTCCGGCTGGTACGCCGAAAACGCATTTTTCGGGTTGAGCTTGATGTCATATGTTCGGAGGTTGTCGAATGTGAGTCTCAAGTCGTCTATCAAAGATTCGACGTGTTTGGTTTTGACGACCACATCGTCTACGTATGCCTCTACTGTTTTGCCAATTTGTTTCTCCAAATATGTCTGAATCATGCGCTGATATGTTGCGCCGGTGTTTTTGAGTCCAAAAGGCATTGTGTTAAAACAGAAGGGGATGTATGGTGTGATGAATGCCATTGCGGCTTGGTCGGACTCCGCCATCTTGATTTGGTGGTAACCGGAGTAAGCGTCGAGGAAACACAATGACTCGTGTCCTGCGGTAGCGTCAATGATTTGATCGATGAGTGCGAGGGGGAAGGGATCCTTTGGGCAAGTTTTGTTGAGCTCTTTGAAATCGACGCAAAGGCGCCAGGATTTGTCCTTTTTTGGTACCATCACCAGGTTTGCTAGCCAGTCCAGATGTTTTATTTCTCTGATGAATCCGGCCTCCAATAACTTGGCTAGTTCTTCTCCCATGGCCTGTCTCTTAGGTTCGAAGAAATACCGAAGAGCTTGCTTGACCGGCTTGAATCCCTTTAGGATATTGAGGCTATGCTCGGCCAACCTGCGTGGGATTCCTGGCATGTCTAAGGGATGCCAGGCGAATATGTCCCAATTCTCACGCAGGAACTCTCGTAGTGCGGCGTCCACAGCGGGGTGTAACTGTGCCCCGATGGAGGCTGTTTTGGTAGGGTCCGTTGGGTGGACTTGGAATTTGACTATTTCATCCACTGGTTTAAAAGAGATGGACTTGGATCTCTTGTCGAGTATCACATCGTCCCTGTCCACTATGGAGCATAGCGTGGTTAACTCCTCGGCCGAGAGGGCTTCGAATAATGCCTCGAGGGCCAATGCCGCTGTTTTGTTTTCGGCGTGGAGTGTTGTGTCCGGATCACTAGCGAGAGTGATGATTCCATTGGGCTCGGGCATTTTAAGCTTCATGTACCCATAATGGGGTACGGCTTGGAAGATTGTGAACGCCTCCCGTCCTAAAAGAGTGTGATAGCCACTGCTGAACGGGGCCACTTGGAATGTAATTTCTTCAGACCTGTAATTGTCCGGCGTGCCGAATACCACCTCTAGTGGGATTTTCCCAGCACAGCGTGCTTTCCGACTGGGGATAACTCCTCTAAAGGTTGTGCTACTTTGCTCGATGCGGTTCCAGTCTATTTCCATCTTTTGAAGGGTTTCCTCATAGACGAGGTTTAGTCCGCTGTCGCCGTCCATGAGTACTTTGGTGAGTCGAAAGCCGTCCATGATTGGACTGAGGACCAGTGCGGCTGGTGCTCGGGCCATCACTGGTGTTGAAGGTAATAGCCATGTCACTCCATGGATTTGTTGCTGCTACGTGGCAGATTTCAGCCATGCTGCGGAGTGTTCTCTTGCACTTATTATTTGACGCAAAGGTCTCGAACACTGTTAACACCGTATTGTTATCCACGGGATGGTGCTCTGTGGTATGTGGGATAAGAAGATCCTCACCACTTTTGGCCACCTGCCGGAGTATCCAACATGCTCTAAGGCTGTGCGTTGGTATTATATCCGCCGTGCTATGAATTTTGCAGGGTCCGTTGAGCCATCCCTCCAGTACGGTTCCTTGCCCTGTAGAGGGTTTTTGCTTTTTGGTAGTTAACCCGGGTGTATTGTGATAATGCACCCTTTTTTTTGGACTGGGTTTGTGTTTAGGGCCAGATTATCCCAAAAGTTTCTTTCGGTTTTCCAGGCACTTTCCATCGCACAGTACTTTCGTACTATGGATGCCAAGTCAGCGAAGCGTGTTATCTCACGGCGATTTATGGCGTTAAGGATTCCCTTGTCCGTGCAATTATTGCAGAAAAATAGATTGCGTCTTCCTTGCGACAGTCCTTAACCTTGTTCATTGCAAGGAGGAATCTGGCCCAGTAATGATGTACTGTTTCCTGGGGCTCTTGCCTGATATGGGAAAGGCCACTTGTGTTTGGGTGGGTGGGTGGAATTGAATCCAAACCCCTACCCGATCTGGGATCCAGGGGCCGAGGAGTTTCCAATTTTGGAAGTTCCGGTTCCGGGATGTTACCCGCTAATCCTGGTCCGTTGTCTGACTCTAAGTTTAGGGATTGGATGTTGTCCTCCCGCGAACGGGCGTCCGGCTCGGGGAGCTCGGAAATCCGGACATAGTTGGTCCTCAGGATAGAGGAAAGGTCGCCGCATTGTTCCTCCACCACTGCAATATGATGGGTGACCGATGGAGAGTTAATCTCCCTTTGATCGGGTTTAAGCCCAATCCGATCATAGTCCATAGCGACTTCCAAGGCGGCGATGCGATCCAAGAGCTCGTTTAAGGAGGAGAGATCCATTGGATCCATCTGTTCGGCGAGTGCCGATTTGACGTGGAGGCTGTTTTCGATGACCCGAGCATTCATCGTCGACGCGGCGGCCGAACAAGCGGTCATGATGAACCCGCCTAGCCGGAGAGTTTGGCCGACAACCAAAGCTCCCCCAATAGTAGTACCGTCTTTAAAGACGAGACGAGACATCCTTCCTTCTGGCGACGGCACAGACGAACTCTCAATGAAAGCACCAATGTCGGTGTCAAAACCGGCGGATCTCGGGTAGGGGGTCCCAAACTGTGTGTCTAAGGCGGATGGTAACAGGAGGCAGGGGACACAATGTTTTACCCAGGTTCGG
This sequence comes from Triticum aestivum, assembly GCF_018294505.1. Lineage (NCBI taxonomy): Eukaryota > Viridiplantae > Streptophyta > Magnoliopsida > Poales > Poaceae > Triticum > Triticum aestivum. The sequence goes on along the minus strand of NC_057800.1, from coordinate 405,580,708 downwards.
GCCCTCTTGATGGAGGTAAAACCCTACGTCCTGCTTGATTAATATTGATGATATGGGTAGTACAAGAGTAGATCTGCCACGAGATCGGAGAGGCTAAACCCTAGAAGCTAGCCTATGGTATGATTGTATGTTGTCTTACGGACTAAAATCCTCCGGTTTATATAGACACCGGAGGGGCTAGGGTTACACAAGGTCGGTTACAAAGGAGGAGATATACATATCCGTATTGCCTAGCTTGCCATCCACGCCAAGTAGAGTCCCATCCAGACACGAGATGAAGTCTTCAATCTTGTGTCTTCGTAGCCCAACAGTCCGGCCAAAGGATATAGTCCGGCTGTCCGGAGACCCCCTAATCCAGGACTCCCTCAACTGGATTGAAAAAATGGGTCATGCATGTCAGGTGGGTATTAAGGTGGGTTATCGCAGATCCGCCAAAGTGTCCATCCCCTAATAACACGGTTATTGGGGAGCCCCAATAAGAGGCTATTGGAGGAGTTTAATTGAAGATCTATTGGAGATGCTCTTAGTTCACATTTGGAGCACATGTTAGTACTAGCTAGGAGCAAATATTTGCCCCAAAAAAGTTCATCGAAACCTATCAATACAAGATCTAGTTTCAGAACTCTTGAGGCGAGAAACACAATTGCGAAACCAATTTGTAATTTGGTCACACGGTTCAAGAGATATTTTCTTTAAAAAAATCTGAAAAGGCATAAGCAAACACATCAATCCCTCCCTTGCGTGGGGAGTAATCCCTTCAAACTCTAAGGTCGCGACAAGTAGCGCAACTATGTATCACTATTAGAGAAGATGAAAGCGACCTTTGCAAAGGGTTCCTTAACTAGTGCTTTCGATGATGACCGATTGGGAAAACAAACAAAGACGAAAAGAGAAAAATCAGAAGATGGAGTGCACATTTGCTCACCTAAGGAAAATCCTATTTGACTCATTTTGTGGTAGATTGTCATCGATTCGCACAGGCAGTGCACTCATGGGCCGACCCAACTCTAGGAACCTTCCAAAAGGTTCTAGTCTAGTCTTTTTGCCTATTGTTTCTTTTACCGGTTTTCTTTGGGTTCTTTATGTTTGTTTCTTTTCCAAAAATGTTCAGAAATTTAAAAAATATTCTCTTTTTCACAAATTCAAAAAATGTTCATGTGCCATAAAACGATCGGGAATTTCAACAAATGTTTGTATTTTTTTAAAAAATCAAGATTTTAAAAAAAGGTTCTGATGAAGCTATGTACCTAGGGTAGGGTCATGGATCTGTCCTAACTGCCCTACCCAAGGACATCTCTAGAAGAAATCACTTTTCAATTGACTTGAAGGTGTTCCACTCGACAGACTCGAAGACACTCGACCAAGAAGCAATCACTCGACCAAGATCCAACCACTCGACTGCCAGGAGACCTAAAGTCACTCCGCACGCTAACGGTCGGTCATTAAATAGCTTTTATGGTCATCACGACACTTTATTACAAGCGTTACCAGCATTGTTGAGGAAATCGTTAACTGGTAACTGCTCGGTTGGCTGGCGAGTAGGGGATTAATAGGCTAATCGGCAAGTTAATCGGACGATTTATCAGTTTATCGGCTACTCGGTGACCCTATGAGTAGGGATTAATCGGCAAGTTAACTGGTTAATCGGATGAATTCTTGAACAGGGGTTACCAGTAACGCCCCGCCTTAATGTACATTGAACCCTTTGTAATGTGGGCTGGCCGGGGTCCTGGCGCACTCTATATAAGCCACCCCCCTCCTCCGAGACAAGGGTTCGCACCTCTGTAACTCATACTCACATAATCCAGTCGACCGCCTCCGGGCTCCGAGACGTAGGGCTATTACTTCCTCCGAGAAGGGCCTGAACTCGTAAACCTTGCGTGCTTACAACTTCTTCATAGCTAAGATCTTGCCTCTCCATACTTACCCCCCTACACTACTGTCAGAGTTAGAACCACGACAGGTTCATGTTTCTCAAAATTTGTCGAGAAATTAGAAAATGTTTGTGTTGCAAAAAATGTTACCGTTTCCAAAATTTCTATGGGAATTATCCAAAAATTGTTCTTGATTTTAAAAACAATCAGAATTTTCAAAGAATCTCCATGTTTTTTTTTTCAAAATTTCAAAAAATATTCTTGTTTCCCAAAATCGTCCAAAATTTTCAACAAATGTCTGTGTGTTTCAAAAAATTATTTGAAAATTTCAGAAAATGTTCATGTTTCAAATAAATCAATAATTCGAAAAAGTGTTTGTGTTTTCTATTTTTTCATGTTTAAAAAAATGGAAACTTAAAAAATGTTCTCGTTCTAAAAAAACTGTTTAATGTTTTTCTTCAGAACTGAAGAAAACGTGGCACCGTCTTTTTTTAGTTTAGCTATACAGTGTTTGCTGTTGGCTACGGTTGCTGGCTAGTACAGTGTCCCACGACGAGCAGAATCACCCTGTGCCTGTAAAGCCCAAATCCTTGATCAAAGCGGCTCAACAGCCTGGTGAGACTGTAAACTCTCGGCCGACATTGCCCAAGCCCAAGCCCAAGCCCAAGCGAAACGCCACAGCTGTCTGAAAATGGCAGCACCAATTCTGGACGCCCAGCACTAGCGGCAGCCTTTCCAGCGGCTCACGCATCGCCGTTGCCATCTCCACCGATCCCCCCTCCACGCGCTACCGCGATGGCCGCCGGCGGCAGCGGCGGTGGCGTAGACATCGGGGCTGATTCCGAGCGGCGCCTCAAGAAGGCCATGGACAAGCTCTACCACTTCCCCAAGCCCAAGCCTAGCCCCAGCCCCGGCTCCAAACCCTCCTCCTCGTTCACTCCCAGGTTAGCTCCAGACTCCCAGCTTCTCCTCTCGCCCTAGCCCCTTTGTGTGGCTGTAAAGCGAGTTTGATCTGATCTGGTGTGGCAGCTCGTGGAGGGCGGGGAAGGCGGCGGATGCCGGGAGGAGGTTCGGGGTTGTGCGGGGGTCGCGGCTCCCGCCGCAGATGGCCGCCATGTCAGCGATGTCTCCGCCTCCGCCATGCCGCCCCTGGGACCGCCGTGACCTTGTGCGGCGGCTCTCCTCATTCAAGGCCATGACCTGGTTCGCGAAGCCCAAGGTACACCCAGTTTAACCCTTAGTGTTGATTGCACTTGTACGTTCTCTGCATTGGTTGGTGGATTTGGTAACTTGAGGGTTGTCGCTTACCACTGCTTTAGGAAATCTCTTGCCTGCAATGAAGATGGTTTTGCTTGCTATCTACTCCCTCCGTTCCAAATTACTCGTCTTAGAAATGAATGTATCTAGAACTAAAATACATCTAGATACATTCATATCTGCAACAAGTAATTCGGAACGGAGGGAGTAACAGATTGATGGTTAATCAGTGGAAACTTCTAGAACAGAACGGATGTTTGCTGTGATTTCTCTTGATAGACTGGTTAGAAATATGTCTGGAGGCTTGTATGTCCCGCGCTTGTATAAACCCTGTTTGTGGTGGTGCCTATGTATTATCGTCCAATTATGGATGCTCTCGGTTCACTAACCCTCCAATTATGGAGGAATTCGGTTCACTAATGGATATTTGTTCATTTCAATCGAGAAGTTAGGAAGGGACTACATTTCAGCTAAAGCATCTCATGCTTTTCCGTTGATTGCTGATAGCGAGTTACCTTTTTCAGGTTGTTAGTCCTGTTAACTGTGCTAGGAGAGGGTGGACTAATGTTGAACCGGACATTATAACGTGTGAGGCATGTGGGGCACGTCTCCTCTTTTCCTCTCCTTCCTCGTGGACACCACAGCAAGGTGCGTGCACTATTTTGTTTACCCCTGGGCTTCATCTCAAGCTATGAGCGGATAAGGCAATTCTCTTATTCTTCTCTCAAAACAATTAAATGAAACATCACACGCTTCTATGTGGACTTAGTATTGAGCAATGTCTTTTAAGATTCAAGAGATGCTGATTTATTTGATTAACATTGCTTGTGTTCCATTTCTATCTTGTGAGAGACTTACATACAGGCATCACTGACTTCCTAGATTTGTTCAAACCATTTATGTTCATTTTCTTACATTGAGATTTTTCTTTTCTTGCAGTTGAAAAGGCTGCTTCTGTTTTCAGCTTGAAACTGGACACTGGACACAAACTACTCTGTCCATGGATCGACAACATATGTGATGAATCACTTGCCTTATTTCCACCCACACCTCCTCCTGTTTTAGTTGAGAACTACTATGAGTGCTTCTCGTCTCTGCTGAGGCTTTCATCACTTCCAAGAATTTCCCCCTCTTCTCTGGATATCATGAGGAAGTGGAGTCCACAACTAGAACAGTTCCTATTGGAGCCGTTCTCTTCATCAGTTGTCCTTAAAGGGGGATTTATGCTTACTGAAGACTCAACTATTAGGGATCTAGATGGCACTTTTCAAGATGCTGGCATATATTATCAGGTCAGACTTTAATTTACACATAATTACTCATCTCTTTGTGGAGTTTATTGCCTTGCAATTTATCTTTGCCATGTCCATATCCTCTTTTCAGCATTTTCTGTTAGTATTTTCTAAGTGATCAATTCAGATATCTAGGTGACACATATGCAACTGAATAAATTCTCTTAGCCCTTGATTTGCGCTCACTGTATAGGATGTTCAACAGTTCATACCTAATCTCCAGTTGCACAATGCACTGAAAAAGATTGATCTTTTTCTCAAAAAAGAAAAAGATCTGTATCCTTCCTCTCTTAGTCCTGTCATAACTATCTAAAGGAATGCCTTTTGCTATTAGGAAAACTTGGATATACCTTTGTTGACGAAAGCCTATACCTAGAAGCGTTGTCATGTGATATTGAAAACCCTTTGTGTAGTCTTGGTAAAATCAACTACAAAAGACATTTAGTTTCCAACTCCTTAACTGTTTAGTAACTTAATTTCTTCTTACAATCTCATTTGCCTGGCCTCTGTTGGCAACATATCCTCGTATTTAGCGAGGTGTTTCAAATTGCTTTGAGTAGATATCTTGGATAGTTGGATTGCTGATAAATATTGTGTAGTTTCAGTTTACATTTTCACTGCATCAAACTATTTAAGTCTCTGTGGTTGAACTTAATGCATAACTGGCTACCAGGCACTCAAGATAATAAGCTTATGTGGATGGGAACCACGCCTACTTCATTATGCTGTTGATTGTGCAACCAAATCTCACTCAGATGCAAGCTCTACCTCCATATTTGCCCAACCAGAGAAAATGAACAACACACTGGAAGATCGGGTCGTAATTTACTCACACAAGGAAGTTGATGGTTCTCCAGCAATTCCAGATGCTAATCAAGGAGATCAACATTATGATCCATCATCCGTTGTTTTAGATTGTCAGTTTTGTGGAGCCTGTGTTGCCTTGTGGCGTTTTTCCCTTGTAGAACGACCTCTTCAACTTTTTAAGCTTGTATCAGATTCGAATACACAAGATGAGCAAAGTAATGGACATGCTAACCTAGTCAGTGGAGTAGAACCTTCAAAGTCTGCAAATGTTGGTTTTAATTTTACCATTGCTGGTGGTCCTCCGCCGACTAGACAGAGTTTTCGACCAAGAGTTTCATTTCCTGTTGTCAGTCGACACTTGAAAGCTGACTTGAACTCCCGTGGAAAATCATTTTCATCCGGAAGTGATAGAGAGATTGTTTCTGTTGCTTTGCATGCTTCAGGGCCCATGAAGCGCAAACGAAGCATGGATAAGCTTCATACGTTGGAAGGCATTAACACAATCTCCAATGATGTTGATACATCGGCCAAAGGGGCACATCACGATCATGGAGGTGATAATTCTGAAAAGCAGATTGCAAACTTGGGAGTAAACACTGATCAAATTCAAGGGTGTTCACCTTCAGATACAACTGAGGATATTAATATGGAAGAAGTTGTCAATGGAGAACCAGAATCAGGTGTTGCCACAAGCAGAAGTATGACGAGCACGAACTTGAAACTTGATCAACACGGAATAGATCCCAAGTTTTCACCTGTTGAGGATACAAGAGAAGAACCTACTAATGATCGGAACTCTATACAGACACATACAAACATGTCCAAGCCAGCTGAGGTTGGCACAATCACAAAATCGTCCACCAACATGGAAAAAGGTGTAGAGCCATCAGGTAAGGAATTCATTTATGTTTCCTTTGCTTTAACAGTAACTTAATTAACAATAGGTTGGTCGCTAAGTATTCTGAGCTGCTGGTACAATTTAAGGAATATAAGGGAATAAGGAAGTACTTAAACAGAAAGTTGAAGGGAACAAAAATGTAGGGGAAGTAAGTAGGAGTAACTTGTTAGAGTTGGGAACTTCTAACAACAATTAGCATATTGATTGACTGCTTTCGTACTAAAGCTTCTTAACAGAACAGTTAACACATACTCCCTCCGTAAAGTATTATAAGAGCGTTTAGATCACTACTTTAGTGATCTAAACGCTCTTATAATACTTTACGGAGGGAGTACTGATGTATGATGAGTGCTTTGTTCTTGCCGCCTCTTGTGGAGGTGAAAATTAGTTATTAATTGCTAGTACTTTATTAGGATATTGCCTGAGACTGCACACATATTAGTTATTAATTGCTAGTACTGATGTAACCTGTTGACTGCTCTCATAACAGGGAAAAAACAAGGCCTGTATGACCAAATGAATGAGTTTGATCCTATCAAGCAGCACCGGACATTCTGCCCTTGGATATCCCCTGATAACAGTGATGCCTTGCCTGGATGGAGGCTGACTCTTTTGGCGTTACTTGCTCATGATAAAAGAGTTGATGGAGATTCACAATTGGAGACTAAGCTCAGGCTTCTCAATGAGGTAAGTAATGCTCTTTTGTTGAATCTTGTCTAGTTTCTTTTGAACCGTGTCCTCACAGTTGGTTTCTGTAATTTCAGGAGGAGGATCCGGTTACATCTGTTAGAAAGCTTTTCATGACACCGCCTTCCAAGAAGCCGAGGATACATCAAGCAGAGAAGAGCTGAGAACTGTATTGGTTTATTCCGAATTTCGGGTTGGGTAGCCATGTCAATGTCTGCAACCAGATTACCAGATCGATAGAAGCATTTGCGCCTAAAACTGTTTTGTGTTGTATGAAGTGATGCGGATGGGAACAAGGGAAATAGGAGTTGTGTTTGGGAGAACTGTTCAGGACAATATGGCACCGGGAATTTCCTGTATGACATTGGTCATCTGTTCTGTTATGGTGATTAAACAAATCTGGAGGGCATTGCGCATTCATCTCCTCTACCCCGTGTGTTGAACATGGCCGTATCCTACAGAATTTTGTAGCTTAGTGGTGTCATTTGCTGTTCGGCACCTGTAAACTGTAGACCTGTAGACTCTGAAAGAATTTTTTGAGCTGCATAACTGTAGTTTGACGACTTGCCCTACCTGCCTCGGATGCAAATGTAAGATCTGAATGTCCAAACGCCTGTACCAGCTTTTTCTTTGACAGGTAAAGCCAAGTTTTATTCATCAAAAACTACATGATGTGGGATACAATTCAGGTCATGGGGTTGGCCAAACCAAACCTGACGCCCCTCCCTGAGTGATAGAGTACTTGGCTAAGCTATGTGCGAAAGAGTACTTGGCTAAGCTATGTGCTTCGGTATTTACCACATGACTTTCAAAATTAAAGTTATATTGAAAAGAAACTGCTCTGAGATTAATTTCCTTAACTATGGATCCAAATTTGCCACTGTTCTAATATCTGACACTGCATCAACGTGGATTGTGGCGAACCCCGGGGGGTGCCTTGGGGCGTAGTGCACTTGGCTGAGCGCCAATTCGGCTACTACTAGTGGTATTTTTTTTAAAAAACAGGGCAAAAGATTTGCCTTGTATATTAATTAAGAGGGGAATTAGAGTTTTACAAGTGTCCATACAACACCGCATGACAATTACTCGTGTATTATGATTTTCCCTGGTTTCTTTGCACCCGTGGCGACCCATAGCTTCGCTTCCTTGAGGATGATGTTGGGGATGATCGGGGCGGTGCACTTTTATGTCGAAAGACCCTGGCATTCCTTTCGTTCCAAATTGTCCAAGAGACAAGCATGGTGGGAGAGGCCATGGCCTTGCGTGATGGAATATCCATGCCGGTTCTTCTATTGGACCACTCTTCAACGGATCCCGCCAAGTGCCATGTAGATATATCCACATGTTCAGGACCAAGTTTTGCAACTAGCATGCTCCAAGGTCTAATGATGTACCGACATTTGAAGAAGAGATATGACCCGGTCTCGGGCTCTCGTTTGCAAAGGGGGCATAAGCCACAATTTTTCCATCCACGCTTGGCAAGTCTGTCCGCAATCCAAGTGGCATTTTCTTTGATTACACCAAGCTCTGAGACGAAGTTCCTGATAAACGATTGAGTGGCCTGCGGAGTTTGGAATATTCCTTCATGTATCGCCTGCACAAAGTGTTCATGCGATAACAACCATATTGTACTAGTTTAGGCCTCATTCGGTTTGAAGGATTTTTACAAGAAAAGCATTGGAACAAAGATTCCATACAATTTTTTTTCTACAGATGCATTCGGTTTGTAGGAAACGCGCACGGGAATTTCGTAGGAATACTATTCATTTCCCGTGTTTTTGAAGAAATCTATCCATCCATTCAAAGCTCATTTTATGTGTAGAAATGAGACAAGGCAACTCCTTAAGATGACAAATGCCATCCTATCAACTTCGTGTACTATTTCCAAATCCTACATTTTGGTTTTCTCGAAACCGAACGAGGCCTTAACTAATTCCTAGAACTAGAATCCGATTCGCTGGGCTTTGGCACCAGAATTGCAGTTATCTCTTCTGGTTCAAGAAAAGAGACTACATGTTGCATGGGCCCTTCTTCATGCGAGTTGCATGTTGTATTACATAGTGGCATTGACGACAACGCCGATTGCATTGGAGGATCGTTTGTGTTGACGTCTAAATGCATAGCCGATCTTTTCCCGTGAGCTTGAGCTTTTGAGTGAACTGGTTGGTGCGTGCAGTTCTACATGGCATCAGCCTATTCTCGATCCAAACCCTAGCCTCTGCCGCTTCCACATCGCGCCGCCCCCGGGGCGGTCGATATCCATGATCGTCATCGGGGGCCGCGCCGCCCGTACCTAGTGTTTGTCCGCCGGTCCAGTTGTTTGGCCACCCTAGCGAGTCTTTTCCCGATACTTTGATCCAGGTCTCTCTCTCTCTCTCTCTCTCTCTCTCTCGTCGGTCTTATTGATCGACATTTTCTTTTTTGGTTTTCCGATCTAAGACCGGTTTGTGTGCCTGCCGCATCCATCGAATTCCACCAATCTCCCTCTCTATTCTTCTACATGGTATTAGAGCCAAGAGGTCTTGAGTTCAAGACCCGACTGATGCAATTAAATTGTAACCCACTTTCGGTCCACGTTTAGGCCTGAGGGAGCTACACGTGAGGGGGAGTGTTGACGTAAAAATGCATAGCTCACCTTTTCCCATCAACTTGAGCTTTTGGGTGATCTGGCTGGTGCGTGTAGTTCTACAGTTTGTATTACTCGTAACCATGACCTTAACCTGTAGATTAGAACTCGTTGGGTGTTTGTGTGCGTGCTTTTGGGGTGAGGTGATGAGGACATGACTACCTGGGATACGACCAAACATATTGCATACATGTATATTTGTGAGGTGATTTCTAATGCAAACTATGCAATAATTTATTTATGTCATCCAAGACAAAAATACTTCACAAACTTTTGTGTCATGTCTAATTGCAAGTGTATGGGACATTTGTACAATCCACATATGAAGATAAGGGAAAGAGAGATGTTTATGTGCCGTTCAAAAAGTCCTCTCACGTCACTTTTGGGCCAAGACAAGATAGAGTCCAAGTCTCTCACGTTCTGGATTCAGATTCCGACTGCACAGACATATCTGACTCAAAATGCCAATAACTCTTTCATACGGACTTCGATTTGGGTGATTTTTTTGTTGGAAAGTAGATTTCGTGCTCTTTCCAACCCAATTGGATTCACCTTAAAATTTGTCTGGAGCATTGAGTTATCGACGAAACAATTTGACATTGCAGTAGAATCTGAGTCAAACTACAAGTCCAAAGGTGTTGCATCACCTTCACTTGGGCATATGAGCCTTGTACGACCTAGGGTTAGTTTTAGGATGCCTTGGGACGTCCTCACACCTCCTTGGCCGCCACCCCTTGCTCCTATATAAGTAGATCCATCTAGTAGCTTTTTCCCTTGGGATTTGTTTAGTTAAAAGTTAGCCATTGCAAGTTTGTGTACTTCGTGTCTGTCTAACGACCAGACCAAGACCGCTTTCGGATCCCCACCTTTATCAATACTTCATCTATATTCGCAATATTCAGATAGCATTATCATATTCTTGTTTGTTCGTCTATTGCGTGCAGGAATAGACCTTCATGGTTAGGCTGACCGTGCTTCCGGCATCGTCAGTAACCTCAGGAGATTGGTTTAGTGATTGCTAAGGCGCAAATCGTGCGCGTTTGTAGTCGGATCGTAAAATTCGGCTCCACCAAATCAATAGTTACCATCTCATCGAAAGATCAGGACACCCTTGCCTCTATCATGAGGGGGGGGGGGGGAGGGGGGTTTCAGTCTTAAACACTAACAGAGAAATGATTATCCACAATCTAAATTGATGGCGCCTCACTTTTCATCCACACCACTAATATTTATTTATTTTAAATAGTGATGGTGCGGCCATATTTGGTATGCCATCACTAATACGTTGCTAGTTGTGTGCCTACTTTTTCACATGCTTTTTTTAGGATACACACAAGCGTGTGTATCATATATTAGAGAGAGAGAAAGAGGGTAAAGAGCCCCATCTGCCAGAGTCTTACATGCGATTACAAGTGATTACATGACGACCCCCCATCCACCCTCAATGCAGGGCAAGCTAACCAACTACTCGCCCGCCACCCACCTAGCTAGAGACCCAAGGAAGGACGTAAGATCACCCTTGAGTAAACCAGCCGCGCTCCATGCTCGGTCCTCCCTCTCTACCCTAGCGATCATGGCATTAGCTGAGGGGGTCGCCCCATCAAAGAATATCGCATTCCGATGCTTCCAAAGTTCCCACATGACTAGAGTCGCCATGGTCCGTACATCCTTCGCTTCCTTCTTGGAGGGGGTCCTCCGGGTGCAGGCATTGCACCACTCCACCACCGCATCGCCGGCCTCCGGAGTAAGTTCCGGTTTGCCGAGTGCACTAAGCACCTGATGCCGCACAATTCTAGCCAGGACACACCCGATGAGCACGTGATTCAAGGTCTCTTGTTCTTGGTCGCAGAAGGGGCAGGCAGCATGGTGAGGCAGGCTGCGGCGGGCTAGTCGGTCGGAGGTCCAGCATCTATTCCTCCTCGCCAGCCAGGCAAAGAATTGGCACTGCCCCGGAGCTTTCGAGCTCCAAGCCATCTCCGCATACGGCGCTAATTCCATGCCCCAAAACCTGGCCGCATATGCCAACCGAGCGGAGTAGATCCCACTCGCCTCCCAGGCCCATGCCGCCGAGTCCTCCACTTCAGGTAGGAGCTCCACCTCCATAACCCTTTCCCAGAGACTGAACACCTCCGAGAGCAAGGTGGGATCGATATTTGGCCCAACATCCAGGGCCCATGCCCCATCCTGCATGGCCTGGGAGATGGTGCGAGCAGCTCGGACCTTCTTTCGCACCCGCATGTACAGGACTAGTGCGAAGTCTTGCACCCTCATGCCCTGAATCCACCTGTCCTCCCAGAACAACGCGCTCATGCCATTGCCAACCCTAGTAACCGTCGCAGCCTGAAAGATCTCATGAGCCTCATGTGCAACTTTGATGTCAAACTCCGCCCATGGTCGCGTAGTGTCCATGCGTTGAAGCCATGGCCAGCGGGCTTGGAGGGCATAGTTGAGCCATGTGAGATCCGGAATGCCGAGCCCTCCCGCCCACTTAGGCCCGCAGACCAAGCTCCAAGCAACCTTGCACTGACCACCATTAGCCTCCGCTTTCCCGCACCAAGGGAAACCCCGACAAATCTTCATAATAGCTTTGATCGTCTTCTGTGGTATATTAAGCGCCAACATCGCATGTATCAGGATAGCACAAAGAACCGATTTGATGAGCGTTAATCGGCTGCTTATGGACAACGTCGCCCCCTTCTAGTGAGGCAGCATGCTCGCCACTTGATGAACCAAGTCATGTAACTGCGGGGCCGACAACTTTCGGACGCTCAATGGGAGGCCCAAATATTTGCAAGGGAAAGCCCCAATCATGCATCCCAAGGAAGATGTAATGAGTCTTGATTGGTCTTCTGAGCATCTGATGGGCACGGCCGAAGTTTTGGCTAAGTTCACTCGAAGGCCCGACGCCTGCTCAAAGGCATCCAGCAGGTTCACGCTGAGCCGCATCTCGGTCTCCACCATCTTAAGGAATAGAATGACGTCGTCCGCAAAAATGGACATCCGGTAGTGCAGTCCAGATCGTGCAAGGGGGCGAGCAAACCTCTCCGTGATGCAAGGGAGAAGAGCTGGTGCAGCAGCTCCATCATCAGAATGAATAGCATGGGAGAGAGGAGCCCACCCTGCCTGAATCCTCTTCTGTTGCAGATGGGTGTGCCCGGCACCCCATTCACAATGACCCACGTGGAGGAGGTCTATAGTAAGCCAATGATCCAATCAATCCACCTTTTTCCAAATCCTAGACTAGCGAGCACCTCAATGGCAAAGGGCCATTTCACCGTATCAAAGGCTTTCGAGATGTCGAGCTTAACCATGACAGAGGCATTCTTCAGAGCGTGTAGCTTCCTTATGGTACCTTGCATATGACCTCCGATCAAGACGGTCCAAATATGAAACTTGTGCGCCTCGACGAGACGAACAATTCTTATGTTGAACACTTTTCCAAATAAACCATCTTGAATATTCTACGAAGCCATCTTTATATCCAGTCGGACTCGGTCATGTAACGGACTGGATTGTCCGAGTCTCGTAGTGAACTTACAGGTTGTATACTATCTCAGATGATAATGAATCCAAAACCAAAGTTCACCGTTTTGACGATGCGCACAACTTCCGTGTTGATCACTATTCCATCTGAGGTCATCTGGATTACCTTTCGGGCACATCTTCAGTTTCACTCGGATCCGAGCACATCCACTCGGATATTAGAGTTTTTCGTCCGACTGGACCTTTTCACTCGGATGTTAGAGTCTTTCACTCGGAAGACAATCTTTCACTCGGATGACTATAATTTCACTCGGAAGACAATCTTTCACTCGGATGACTATATTTCACTCGGAAGGCAATATCTTACTCGAACGTCAAGTTTTCATTCCGACGGTAATCTTTTCACTCGGAATAACTTCACTCGGATGATAATTTCACTCGGATTACTATATTTTCACTCGGAAGCCAATCTTTTACTCGATCGATAAGTTTTCACTCGACCTTTTACTCAATCGGTAGGTTTTCACTCGGATTTCCCGACTGAAAACACAGCCTGATCTTGATTTGCCTCTCCAGGTTGCATACGGTCTCGGATTGAGACAAATTTTATATGAAAAACGATCGGCTCGACGAGAAAAAACTTTTTCGTGTTGAAGGTTTTTCGATTCAAGGCCGCCTTGATGGCCGAATTACTCACGCAACCTATCAAACAAGTGTCTGGCACCTCGCGCCATATTTCCGTTGAGGTTCGGTCTGCAGTGTATTGCCTCTAACTTTTGCATATGAACTTGGATTGAGATGATTAATATATCAAAATCAATTGGCTCGACGAGTTCCTTAAGAGTGCTCCTTCATCCGAGGTCATCTTGAAGACATAATTGGCCAAAAACCACTCGAAACATTGAATTATGACACTCGGAGTATAGTTCCGGTCCGTAAGATAAGGTCGAATGAATATAACCGAAACATCAAAGTTGTTCCACTCGTCTACATGAATCTTTTCATGCTGAAAAACCGTTCACTCTAGACCATCTTCATTGCAATCTATATCTTGCCAAAATCAGGTGTCAACACATGCCCCCCTGTTTTCTGGCAGAGCTTGCGTGCCAGAAAATACCTTGCTTAGGGTAATGTTTAAGCACGATGTCAACACTCCATCGGCTGTGCATGTTGAGTATGATAATTTTAATCATCCATATGCTCATGTTTGTTGCTTCTTCGGTAGAGCCTCTTGGATAATAGTTGTCTGAAAACAACAATTGGATGTCACAAAGGCTTCCATGCAAGTTTCTTATGTCAATCCAGACCTTGCATTTGTCCAGGCATTCCCTGCGAATATTAGAACCCTTCAACGAAGACGGTTGCCGAACAATTATGACCATGCACCTCAAAGGAATACCGTCAACTGTTCGGCGACTCAACTCGTTATCAAAGTACACCATCAAGCCTCCGCCGAACAACGTCTGTCTCCTGACTTGGATCCTGCAAATAACTAACATTTGGAGTCAGGGCTCTTTTATGCACTAGACCCTTGATTGGTGGTCGACTCAATAATTAAGTCAGCCTCGCTAGTATTGGCAAACACTAAGCATCGGCTATAGGAGTAGGAAATCAACCATGGTGAACACCGTTAGCTAGATGCCGGGTTTGTCAACACAATGAATTCTGAGGGCGATATGCAAATATCGGCCATGCGTTCTTATCTCAAAAGTGCTCGGGAGTCCGTCCACCAAAGTGTGAATAGCCGAAATAAGTTAGATGTTTCGGCTGAGGATAAATTCCATAGCGTTGATTTTGATGGTACGATTGAAGAATATGGATGAGACGCCTCCTGGAGTCTCCTATATGAAAATTGTCGTCCTCGCCTACGGGCTTTACACTTGTACTCCCTTATTTCTGCTGGCTTCGCAACAGGAGATGTGATGCCGCTCTTGACTCGAGGATTTCCCTTAGGAACCCAGGCCATGTTCCTCTTCTCCAGCTCTTTGGCCCTAAGACGTTTTAGCTTCTTCTGTTGCGAATATGGTAAGCCGAGTGGGCGTCCCGGCTGGGACTTTGGTTTATGCACTGGCAAATTCTTCCTGACTTTGGGCATCTCTGGCTTGGCCTGTCCAAACTTGACTATTGGATCCTTGAATTTTACTTGCTTCACTTTCTTGTCCTTAGCAGCCAACATAGGCCCGGCTGGCTTTTTGTCATTTGGAGTCGGATCTGAAATAGCACTCTTGCGGCCATCCTTTTCTTTCTTCACCTTTTTAACACTTGTTGCAATAGAAGGTCGGACATCATTTCTATTTTGATTGCTCCTCTTGGGAACCCATGCCATGTTCTTCTTTCTCAACTCATGTGCACTAAGTCTTTGTAATTCCTTCTCTTGCCAATGTGCTAAGCCGACTGAGCACGTCGGCTGTGATTTTGTTTCAACCAATGCCAACTCTTTTTTGGCCTTGTGCCCTCTCAACTTATTCCCTTCAGATTTGGCACTTGATTGACTTGCCTCGTTGCCTTTTGTAGCCAATGTCAATACTTTAACTGTCTCTTTGTTATTTGAGAACAAATCTGAAGTAGCACACTTACAACCATCTTTCTTGACCTGGTACACTTGCTTGACCACCTCTTTCTTGTTCCTTGAGCTCCGGACTGATTCTTTATGATTGAAATGGTCTTTGACGTGTGATTGTTCATCAAATGTTGATCTTTTTGGACCTGCATAATGTTGGCGAGATGATCTAAAATAAGATGGATAATTTGCCCTTGTATCATACGTGCCCCATGATGGATATGGATTTACATGAGCGTAGGGAGGCATCCACGACATTAGCATTGGCGGCCCAAAAGCAGGATATGAAGTCTGCTTGCTCAACGTCTTCCTTTGCCAATCCAAGTCTTCAGATTTATGCCTTGGGGGTGACTTCGATGCTTTTGCTTCACTCGGCCGATAAGCACTCTTTGCCTCACTTATCTTTTGGTACTTTTCTAATAACTGCGCGAAAGTGACTTTCGGTATTTTGCTTTTGTGCTTACCATGGCATTTGCTTTCTTTGGTTGTGCGTGCACCGGTCTTTGAATTCTCTTGTTGCCCCCCAGTGCTAGATGTTATCATTGTAGCTTTGATGGAATTTCCATCTTCAAGATTGTTCTTGATGCACTTTTTAACAATATCCTTGCTTGAAGACTTGACCCCATCATCATTGATGTGTACATGTCCACTTTTAGATAAATCGACTGAAGATAGCCGAGTCAACATTTGATGGCCGTCAAAATGATCCGACTGTCCAAATGATCGTGCCTCAACAAACTCCAATCGTCCTATCTTGTCCGATTGCTTGACTTGATGGATCATGTTGCAATCTTTGACATTTTGCTTGAACGAACATTGCATTGGCTCTTGTCTTGACGGCTCAACATCGTGATCAATTATAATAATAAGATTAGTCAGCGATGTACCGATGATGTGATCCACTATGACTGCACTGGACGTACACTCTTGGTCTATTAACCGATATTGTGATACCGGCTTCGATACAAAACAACCGAACGGTGTCAGTTTAACATCATCCGACTCGTCTATGCATTGATTCTCGTCCTCCTTTCCCGATGCTCTTGAATCGGCTATCCTGGAGAACTTTAAACCTGGCTTTATACTCCTCCAACCAAAATAATTACAGAATATACGTCTCATCTGAGACCAAATGTTAGCCAGGCATGAAACAAACAAAGTTTCCCATATGAATATAAAGTTCAGTCGGCATGACGGGAACAACTTTGGTTGCGATAAGTTGTCACTATTAGCCTCTACGAATGGTGTCATGTGTTGATCAGCATGATTAGTAACACAAGATAATTCGAAACAAACAAATTACTCATCTCGATCGGTCTTTCAAAATTAATTAGAATCTTACTAATGGGTGCATCAACAATATGATTTTGACAGAATCGAAAACTGAGTAAACTCTCGGCTAGGTGTACCTTTGTGAAGTCGTTGGAACGAGAAGATGGTTGCACCACTGGAACAATACCTTGCTCCACTTCTGAATAATTCTCGAATGCATCTTCCTCCTTTTCTGGATCTCGTGCCTCATCACTCGGATTGCCTGAATAGATTTGACTTGGATTTCCCGAGTAGATTTCACTCGGGTTACCCGAATGGATTCCACTCGGCCGCTCTTCGTCAGCTATACTTCGTTCAGCTGCACGCTCTAGTTCTTGGTCTTCGTCACTAGTCAAACTTTGTTTGGCCATATAACTTTGCTCTTGATGCTCATCAATTTCTTTGGCACGGAACTCATAGGGCAGAATGTAAGCTCCCCCACATCCAAAAAAATCGAGCACGGCCAATTTGTTGCGTTTACCGTTCTTTTGCTCGGTGAAGCTTGCATCTTCTATTTTGGTACACGTAGCAATAACTGGCTTGATGCACTCAGCTCTAGCGGCTTTAGACGGTGATGCACTCGTCTGGAATGATGCACTCGGCTGACACGATGCACTCGGCTGGCTCGATGCAACGCACTCGGCCTTAAACGTCTCAGTGGTCAATTTGGTTTCAATTGAATCCACCATTGTCTTGTCACAAAAGGAAATGTTCAACTCAGCTATAGACGACTTAGTCATATTTGACTCAGTTTCAACCGAATCAACCGTATTAGCCGAGTGAACCCTTTCTTGATGATTTTCTTGCAAAGCTTCTTTTTTATCTTGCCCCAAAATTGCAAAGGAGCCAACATGGTTGCTACATGAAGGAAGGCACTTGACGTATTCTTGCAAATATTCCACTCCACGTTTCTTCTTGAGTGCTTCATAAGCATGTCGATATTCTGCTGGTAATTCCTCAAGAGTTGGCGTAGTAAATTCGTTGACGCTATTCCTTGTGAGCTTTGGCTTGATCTTGTCCACTTGAGCCACATGTTTTTCTTTAAACTCAGCCCTGCTTGGATCAGCTTGCCCCCCAATACTTTTATGATCTTTCGGCAATGAATTGATGTTGCCGAAATTTTGCGATTGTATAGGGGGTGTATAACATGCTGCAATGATAGGTGAAGACATGTGCACTGTTGTTGAATATTTTCTCATGCCAATTTGATCAATCGGTAACACTTCATCTTCTTTCAAAACCCTAGCTTTTATTGCCTCATAATCAGGAACCAAACCTTTATCATGTTGCTCAAGGCAAAGAGTGGTAATCTTCTTATTTTGCTCTAAGCTTTTTAACGCAGCCAAAGTCACCTCATCTCCTGCAATATTAGACACATACACTCCTGTAGAATCTCCATTCACTCGGCCATAAAAGTGAGCCGAGTCATGAATACTTTTAGTTGCATATGATGCTGAACAATTAATATCATGAGGTGTATTATATGATGACTGAGGATAACCGGCCAAATAGCTAATGGAAGCATGGCCGATTGCCTCATTCATTGGCATGTTTGGGGATAAACCCGCATATTGCGAGTTGGCTACCGATGGATAAAACTGTGAGATGCCCTCCTACACATGAGGTGTCATATATTGATCACACGAACAAATTGTGTTGTTCATCGGCATATTGAAAGATGTTGTCGATGCACGAAAGTTCAGATTCATAAGTTGCATGTCGCGATTATGTAAATTCCAAGTTTCTCCAACGGAATAACTAGTCGGCCTTTGCTCGTTAGGGCTAGCCGACATGACATGTCCATTGAAAGATCTAGCAACATCAACATAATGGCTATTTGCATCTACGTAAGGAGACTGATGATATATGTTACCGTTGTAGATTGCAGCCGCTCGATGACGCTCTCCTCGTAGCAAGAACAGGCTGGAGACTATTCAAAGCTTCGTCCCCAGCGGAGTCGCCAAAAAGTGTGTTGACACACGAACACGTCACGTGTACCCTCGACGCCGGGGGTGATGCACCGCAGCTCACGTCGAAGGAGACCCGACCAACAGCGCGATACGCAAGACAGTCAGCGGGCGCTTTTCAAGACCCGAAACCCCACACGCCCGGGAGGGACCCCGTCAGGGAGTGCGGCGGCTATGGGCTGCCCTAGGTCGATTCGCTCGCCCCTAGAGCCTCGTGGATCGCTGCCCTCCACCGCGAAGAATGAATGAATAACGAGAAAGAAAGATACAAGGGTAGGGGATAAAGATAGATGAACACAAAAGTGTAATAGATTGATTGGTTCGATTGGTGTTGTTCAATCGGCCATCACCCCCAACATATATAAGAGGCGGCTGGACTTCCCGTACAAGCAAAGGATTCATCTAGGCTTTCCTTACAAAAAATTACATCAATTCACGTCCTAGAGTCCTAATTCTATTCCAACTCGGATTCAGTCTGAATCTGGCCCAACTTCTGTCTTCCTCCTTGCGCGGGCCGCCGAGCTTGCATATGACCTCCGATCAAGATGGCCCAAATATTAAACTTGTGCGCCTCGACGAGACGAACAATTCTTATGTTGAACACTTTTCCAAATAAGACCATCTTGAATATTCTACAAAGCCATATTTAATATCCAGTCGGACTCGGTCATGTAACGGACTGGATTGTCCGAGTCTCGTAGTGAACTTACATGCCGTATACTATCTCAGATGATAATGACTCCAAAACCAAAGTTCACCATTTTTACGATGCACACAACTTCCGTGTTGATCACTTTTCCACCCGAGGTCATCTGGATTACCTTTCGGGCACATCTTCAGTTTCACTCGGATCCGAGCTCATCCACTCGGATATTAGAGTTTTTCGTCCGACTGAACCTTTTCACTCGGATGTTAGAGTCTTTCACTCGGAAGACAATCTTTCACTCGGATGACTATAATTTCACTCGGATGACTATATTTCACTCGGAAGGCAATATCTTACTCGAACGTCAAGTTTTCATTCCGACGGTAATCTTTTCACTCGGAATAATTTCACTCGGATGATAATTTCACTCGGATTACCATATTTTCACTCGGAAGCCAATCTTTTACTCGATAAGTTTTCACTCGACCTTTTACTCGATCGGTAGGTTTTCACTCAGATGGTAAACTTTTCACTCGGATTTCCCGATTGAAAACATAGCCTGATCTTGATTTGCCTCTCCAGGTTGCATACGGTCTGGGATTGATACAAATTTTGTTTGAAAAATGATCGGCTCGACGAGACAAAACTTTTTCATGTTGAAGGTTTTTCGATTGAAGGCCGCCTTGATGGCCGAATTACTCGTGCAACCTATCAGACAAGTGTCTAGCACCTCGCGCCACATTTCCGTTGAGGTCCAGTCTGCAGTGTATTGCCTCTAAATTTTGCATATGAACTCAGATTGAGATGATTTATATATCAAAATCGATTGGCTCGACGAGAAGAAGACAATTCCTTAAGAGCGCTCCTTCATCCGAGGTCATCTTGAAGACGTGATTGGCAAAAAACCACTCGAAACATTGAATTATGACACTCGGAGTATAGTTTCGGTCCATAAGATAAGGTCGAATGAATATAACCAAAACATCAAAGTTGTTCCACTCGGCGACGTGAATCTTTTCATGCTGAAAACCCGTTCACTCGAGACCATCTTCATTGAAATCTATATCTTGCCAAAATCAGGTGTCAACACTCAAGGGTGGCCCGCCCACACTCGTTCGACCACGTGTACCTCCTGCCATTGAGGTAAACCTCTTTCAGCTCAAGGAGGTTGAGCTTAGACCTAAAGCGCGCCATCATGCGCCTGTTGATGTGGTCATTGCTTTTGTCTCCCGGGTTCACAAGGAGGTTAAATCCCCTAAAACTGCCCACGACCCAGCAATGAGATCTCAGATGTCAATCAGTTCTTGCATGAACTCGATCTTTTGCGCGTTCAGGTTAGGGCCGTACACCCCAGTCATCCACCAATGGGAAGATGTCCCAACCGGCGTGACAAGCGCGGTGACTGTGTTCTCCGTGTAGAGTGGGCTGCTGAGCTGGACCACAAGGGGATCCTAGGCCAGAAGAATGCCACCTCGAGTGCCAGAAGCCGGGAGATAGTAGAAACTCGCTAGTTTATTTCCCAAACAGTGTGCCACCACACCCTGGTTTACAAGTTCCATTTTAGTTTCTCGAAAACAAACTATGCTAGGATTGGCCACCGAGACCACTTTGTATATCGCACTTCTCCGTGCCGGGTCGTTGAGACCACGGACATTCCACACCAACACCTTGATGGGGTGTGTAGCCATGGGGAAGGCCTACAACACGCCCCACTCGGCTCATCTCATCAGGCCGCCGCCTCCTCTAGCTCAGGCATCTCCACCATTGGCAGCACTGAGGGCTCCCAGCCGAACAGGGCCAAGACGACAGCAATGTGGGCATCCGCTAGAGGCCTGTTGAACAAGTCGACGTACATGTTCAGTGCCTCATCCCCGATCACCTCCCCCTCATTGGCCAGGCATAATTTGCGAATGAGGACCTGCTGCTGCCTGGAGGCCACGGAGGGCCTTCTGCTCTTGGCGATTTTGGCGCTCCTACGTGGCGAACCCGCAGGTAAGTTGCGCTTCCATGATCGACGTGATTTGGGGGCCTCGGGAGCGGCCAGGATAGGGGAAATTTGCCTCTGGACCACCTCATAGAAAGCATGTGCCAGTTCCCTAGGCGAAACAGGCAATGGAGTAGGCAGCAAGGCCCCATCCTCATGCACATGCAAAAGCCCACCGCTTGGTGGCCCCTCAAAAGCCTCCTCAGGGCTGCCACCTGCACCCGGCGCATGGGCCAGGGGGCTCCTCTCCTTCTCTTCCAGCTGGGCTCCACCTTGGTCCATCCCCACCACCGCATGTATTGGGCTGCATGGGAGCAGGCCTGGGGCTGGGCTGCCTGGCTTAGCGGGCCCGCGTCTGGCTCTGGCGACAAGCTAACCATGAACCAATCCCCAGAGGCGCACTCGGATCCCACCAACTGTCTCTGCAGCACGCCTGCCTCGGGGGCCATGAAAGTGGATCACGGGGTAAAGGAGAGGGACCATGGGGTCAAAAAGCCTCCACCGGAAAGCGGTCGACCACCCCGGGCATGACCTGGTAAGGTCCCCGACAGGATCTCCACAGAGCCAATAAGAAGTGTCCCATACATCCTGCCTTCGCCAGCTGCCAAAGAGCCCTAGCATTCCCCATGAGCCGTTGCCTCCAATCCCGCCCAACGGGCCATGCAGACCGAAGCTGGCGACCAGTCTAGCGGCTGCCTCTGCTGATCCCGAGCCACCACCGCGACCCCGGGTCTGAAAAGCTGCGCAGAAGCCTGGAACGATCGCATCTCCATCGTCCAAGACGCTAGCCCGACGTGGCTGAGCGTATCCTCCTCGACCGCCTCGCCTCCTTCACATTCAACTTGTCGCTCCACGATAGGACCCCCACCATATCTGAACCAGCAGCGTCAGGGTCGGGCCAGACCTGCGTTAGCGCATGCAGTGGTGACGCCACCCCTATCCCAGTTTGAAACTGGGCTTGCCAGACAGATGTCCTTGGAGTGCACCATGCGATCATGCAGCATCCCCTCATGGTAGAACATGAGAAAATCTTTGGGGAAGAAGGACCGGATGGACATGTCTTCAGGGCCTACATCAAACTCCGCGTGCAGCGCCTCCGCCGCTGATGCCAAATCCACCTTTAGGCGCACACCCGTGGAGGACACCAGCACCGCCCGGGCGAGCTCCGCCTCCATCCGCCAGATGTCCTCGGAGGCCTCCAAAAAACACTCCTCGACCGGCTCTGGCGAGCCAAGATCCACCCATGCTAGAGTCTCGCCACCGCCCATGAAATGGACCGAGAACTCCGTGTTGGGGAACGTAGTAATTTCAAAAAATTTCCTACGCACACGCAAGATCATGGTGATGCATAGCAACAAGAGGGGAGAGTGTGATCTACGTACCCTCGTAGACCGACAGCGGAAGCATTATGACAATGCGGTTGATGTAGTCGTACGTCTTCACGGCCCGACCGATCAAGCACCGAAACTACGACACCTCCGAGTTCCAACACATGTTCAGCTCGATGACGATCCCCGAACTCTGATCCAGCAAAGTGTCGGGGAAGAGTTCCGTCAGCACGACGGCGTGGTGACGATCTTGATGTTCAACTGTCGCAGGGCTTCGCCTAAGCACCACTACAATATTATCGAGGACTATGGTGGAAGGGGGCACCGCACACGGCTAAGAGAACGATCTTAGAGATCAACTTGTGTGTCTAGGGGTGCCCCCTGCCCCCGTATATAAAGGAGCCAAGGGGGGGGGGTGCGGCCGGCCCTAGGAGGAGGCGCGCAGGAGGAGTCCTACTCCTACCGGGAGTAGGACTCCCCTCCCTTTCCCTAGTTGGATTAGGACTTGGGGGAAGAAGGAGAGAGGGAAGAAAGGAAAGGGGGGGGCGCGCCGCCCCCCCTCCTTGTCCAATTCGGACTTGGGGGGAGGGGCGCGCGGCAGCCCCTAGGCCTCCTCTCCTCTTCCTCCACT
The DNA here is from genome assembly GCF_018294505.1 of Triticum aestivum. Taxonomy (NCBI): domain Eukaryota; kingdom Viridiplantae; phylum Streptophyta; class Magnoliopsida; order Poales; family Poaceae; genus Triticum; species Triticum aestivum. Next base: position 405,557,357 of record NC_057800.1, on the reverse strand, counting down.
AGGCCCATTAAGGCCCATTAGGTTACCGGGGGGTTCCGGTAACCTCCCGGTACTCCGGTAAAATGCCGATTTCACCCGGAACACTTCCGATGTCCAAACATAGGCTTCCAATATATCAATCTTTATGTCTCGACCATTTCGAGACTCCTCGTCATGTCCGTGATCACATCCGGGACTCCGAACTAACTTCGGTACATCAAAACTCATAAACTCATAATATAACTGTCATCGAAACCTTAAGCGTGCGGACCCTACGGGTTCGAGAACAATGTAGACATGACCGAGACACGTCTCCGGTCAATAACCAATAGCGGAACCTGGATGCTCATATTGGCTCCCACATATTCTACGAAGATCTTTATCGGTCAGACCGCATAACAACATACGTTGTTCCCTTTGTCATCGGTATGTTACTTGCCCGAGATTCGATCGTCGGTATCTCAATACCTAGTTCAATCTCGTTACCGGCAAGTCTCTTTACTCGTTTCGTAATACATCATCTCACAACTAACTCATTAGTTGCAATGCTTGCAAGGCTTATGTGATGTGCATTACCGAGAGGGCCCAGAGATACCTCTCCGACAATCGGAGTGACAAATCCTAATCTCGAAATACGCCAACCCAACATGTACCTTTGGAGACACCTGTAGAGCTCCTTTATAATCACCCAGTTACGTTGTGACGTTTGGTAGCACACAAAGTGTTCCTCCGGCAAACGGGAGTTGCATAATCTCATAGTCATAGGAACATGTATAAGTCATGAAGAAAGCAATAGCAACATACTAAACGATCGGGTGCTAAGCTAATGGAATGGGTCATGTCAATCACATCATTCTCCTAATAATGTGATCCCGTTAATCAAATGACAACACATGTCTATGGTTAGGAAACATAACCATCTTTGATTAACGAGCTAGTCAAGTAGAGGCATACTAGTGACGTTTAGTTTGTCTATGTATTCACACAAGTATTATGTTTCCGGATAATACAATTCTAGCATGAATAATAAACATTTATCATGATATAAGGAAATAAAATAATAACTTTATTATTGCCTCTAGGGCATATTTCCTTCAGTCTCCCACTTGCACTAGAGTCAATAATCTAGATTACACAGTAATGATTCTAACACCCATGGAGCTTTGGTGCTGATCATGTTTTGCTCGTGGAATAGGCTTAGTCAATGGGTCTGCTACATTCAGATCCGTATGTATCTTGCAAATCTCTATGTCTTCCACCTGGACTAGATCCCGGATGGAATTGAAGCGTCTCTTGATGTGCTTGGTTCTCTTGTGAAATCTGGATTCCTTTGCCAAGGCAATTGCACCAGTATTGTCACAAAAGATTTTCATTGGACCCGATGCACTAGGTATGACACCTAGATCGGATATGAACTCCTTCATCCAGACTCCTTCGTTTGCTGCTTCCGAAGCAGCTATGTACTCTGCTTCACATGTAGATCCCGCCACAACGCTTTGTTTAGAACTGCACCAACTGACAGCTCCACCGTTTAATGTAAACACGTATCCGGTTTGCGATTTAGAATCGTCCGGATCAGTGTCAAAGCTTGCATCAACGTAACCATTTACGATGAGCTCTTTGTCACCTCCATATATGAGAAACATATCCTTAGTCCTTTTCAGGTATTTCAGGATGTTCTTGACCGCTGTCCAGTGATCCACTCCTGGATTACTTTGGTACCTCCCTGCTAGACTTATAGCAAGACACACATCAGGTCTGGTACACAGCATTGCATACATGATAGAGCCTATGGCTGAAGCATAGGGAACATCTTTCATTTTCTCTCTATCTTCTGCATTGGTCGGGCATTGAGTCTTACTCAATTTCACACCTTGTAACACAGGCAAGAATCCTTTCTTTGCTTGATCCATTTTGAACTTCTTCAAAACTTTGTCAAGGTATGTGCTTTGTGAAAGTCCAATTAAGCGTCTTGATCTATCTCTATAGATCTTAATGCCCAATATGTAAGCAGCTTCACCGAGGTCTTTCATTGAAAAACTCTTATTCAAGTATCCCTTTATGCTATCCAGAAATTCTATATCATTTCCGATTAGTAATATGTCATCTACATATAATATCAGAAATGCTACAGAGCTCCCACTCACTTTCTTGTAAATACAGGCTTCTCCAAAAGTCTGTACAAAACCAAATGCTTTGATCACACTATCAAAGCGTTTATTCCAACTCCGAGAGGCTTGCACCAGTCCATAAATGGATCGCTGGAGCTTGCACACTTTGTTAGCTCCCTTTGGATCGACAAAACCTTCCGGCTGCATCATATACAACTCTTCTTCCAGAAATCCATTCAGGAATGCAGTTTTGACATCCATCTGCCAAATTTCATAATCATAAAATGCGGCAATTGCTAACATGATTCGGACAGACTTAAGCATCGCTACGGGTGAGAAGGTCTCATCGTAGTCAATCCCTTGAACTTGTCGAAAACCTTTTGCGACAAGTCGAGCTTTGTAGACAGTAACATTACCGTCAGCGTCAGTCTTCTTCTTGAAGATCCATTTATTCTCAATTGCTTGCCGATCTTTGGCAAGTCAACCAAAGTCCACACTTTGTTCTCATACATGGATCCCATCTCAGATTTCATGGCTTCAAGCCATTTTGCGGAATCTGGGCTCACCATCGCTTCTCCATAGTTCGTAGGTTCATCATGATCTAGTAGCATGACTTCCAGAACAGGATTACCGTACCACTCTGGTGCGGATCTTACTCTGGTTGATCTACGAGGTTCAGTAGTATCTTGTTCTGAAGTTTCATGATCATCATCATTAGCTTCCTCACTAATTGGTGTAGGTGTCACAGAAACCGGTTTCTGTGATGTACTACTTTCCAATAAGGGAGCAGGTACAGTTACCTCATCAAGTTCTACTTTCCTCCCACTCACTTCTTTCGAGAGAAACTCCTTCTCTAGAAAGTTTCCGAATTTAGCAACAAAAGTCTTGCCTTCGGATCTGTGATAGAAGGTGTATCCAATAGTTTCCTTTGGATATCCTATGAAGACACATTTCTCCGATTTGGGTTCGAGCTTATCAGGTTGAAGCTTTTTCACATAAGCATCGCAGCCCCAACCTTTCAGAAACGACAACTTTGGTTTCTTGCCAAACCACAGTTCATAAGGCGTCGTCTCAACGGATTTTGATGGTGCCCTATTTAACGTGAATGCGGCCGTCTCTAAAGCATAACCCCAAAACGATAGCGGTAAATCAGTAAGAGACATCATAGATCGCACCATATCTAGTAAAGTACGATTACGACGTTCGGACACACCATTACGCTGTGGTGTTCCGGGTGGCGTGAGTTGCGAAACTATTCCGCATTGTTTCAAATGTACACCAAACTCGTAACTCAAATATTCTCCTCCACGATCAGATCGTAGGAATTTTATTTTCTTGTTACGATGATTTTCAACTTCACTCTGAAATTCTTTGAACTTTTCAAATGTTTCAGACTTATGTTTCATTAAGTAGATATACCCATATCTGCTTAAGTCATCTGTGAAGGTGAGAAAATAACGATATCCGCCACGAGCCTCAACATTCATCGGACCACATACATCTGTATGTATGATTTCCAACAAATCTGTTGCTCTCTCCATAGTACCGGAGAACGGTGTTTTTGTCATCTTACCCATAAGGCACGGTTCGCAAGTACCAAGTGATTCATAATCAAGTGGTTCCAAAAGTCCATCAGTATGGAGTTTCTTCATGCGCTTTACACCGATATGACCTAAACGGCAGTGCCACAAATAAGTTGCACTATCATTATCAACTCTGCATCTTTTGGCTTCAACATTATGAATGTGTGTGTCACTACTATCGAGATTTAATAAGAATAGACCATTCTTCATGGGTGCATGACCATAAAAGATTTTACTCATATAAATAGAACAACCATTATTCTCTGATTTAAATGAATAACCGTCTCGCATCAAACAAGATCCAGATATAATGTTCATGCTCAACGCTGGCACCAAATAACAATTATTTAGGTCTAATACTAATCCCGAAGGTAGATGTAGAGGTAGCGTGCCGACCGCGATCACATCGACTTTGGAACCATTTCCCACGCGCATCGTCACCTCGTCCTTAGCCAATCTTCGCTTAATCCGTAGTCCCTGTTTCGAGTTGCAAATGTTAGCAACAGAACCAGTATCAAATACCCAGGTGCTACTGCGAGCATTAGTAAGGTACACATCAATAACATGTATATCGCATATACCTTTGTTCACCTTGCCATCCTTCTTATCCGCCAAATACTTGGGGCAGTTCCGCTTCCAGTGACCAGTCTGCTTGCAGTAGAAGCACTCAGTTTCAGGCTTAGGTCCAGATTTGGGTTTCTTCTCTTGAGCAGCAACTTGCTTGCTGTTCTTTTTGAAGTTCCCCTTCTTCTTCCCTTTGCCCTTTTTCTTGAAACTAGTGGTCTTGTTGACCATCAACACTTGATGCTCCTTCTTGATTTCTACCTCCGCAGCTTTCAGCATTGCGAAGAGCTCGGGAATAGTCTTATTCATCCCTTGCATATTATAGTTCATCACGAAGCTCTTGTAGCTAGGTGGCAGTGATTGGAGAATTCTGTCAATGACGCAATCATCTGGAAGATTAACTCCCAATTGAATCAAGTGATTATTATACCCAGACATTTTGAGTATATGCTCACTGACAGAACTGTTCTCCTCCATCTTGCAGCTATAGAACTTATTGGAGACTTCATATCTCTCAATCCGGGCATTTGCTTGAAATATTAACTTCAACTCCTGGAACATCTCATATGCTCCATGACGTTCAAAACGTCGTTGAAGTCCCGATTCTAAGCCGTAAAGCATGGCACACTGAACTATCGAGTAGTCATCAGCTTTGCTCTGCCAGACGTTCATAACATCTGGTGTTGCTCCAGCAGCAGGCCTGGCACCCAGCGGTGCTTCCAGGACGTAATTCTTCTGTGCAGCAATGAGGATAATCCTCAAGTTACGGACCCAGTCCGTGTAATTGCTACCATCATCTTTCAACTTTGCTTTCTCAAGGAACACATTAAAATTCAACGGAACAACAACACGGGCCATCTATCTACAATCAAACATAAACAAGCAAGATACTATCAGGTACTAAGTTCATGATAAATTTAAGTTCAATTAATCATATTACTAAAGAACTCCCACTTAGATAGACATCCCTCTAATCCTCTAAGTGATCACGTGATCCAAATCAACTAAACCATGTCCGATCATCACGTGAGATGGAGTAGTTTCATTGGTGAACATCACTATGTTGATCATATCTACTATATGATTCACGCTCGACCTTTCGGTCTCCGTGTTCCGAGGCCATATCTGTATATGCTTGGCTCGTCAAGTATAACCTGAGTATTCCGCGTGTGCAACTGTTTTGCACCCGTTGTATTTGAATGTAGAGCCTATCACACCCGATCATCACGTGGTGTCTCAGCACGAAGAACTTTCGCAACGGTGCATACTCAGGGAGAACACTTCTTGATAATTAGTGAGAGATCATCTTAAAATGCTACCGTCAATCAAAGCAAGATAAGATGTATAAAAGATAAACATCACATGCAATCAATATAAGTGATATGATATGGCCATCATCATCTTGTGCTTGTGATCTCCATCTTCGAAGCACCATCAAGATCACCATCGTCACCGGCGCGACACCTTGATCATCATCGTAGCATCATTGTCGTCTCGCCAAACTTATGCTTCCACGACTATCACTACCTCTTAGTGATAAAGTAAAGCATTACAGCGCAATTGCATTGCATACAATAAAGCGACAACCATATGGCTCCTGCCAGTTGCCGATAACTCAGTTACAAAACATGATCATCTCATACAATAAAATTTAGCATCATGTCTTGACCATATCACATCACAACATGCCCTGCAAAAACAAGTTAGACGTCCTCTACTTTGTTGTTGCAAGTTTTACGTGGCTGCTACGGGCTTAGCAAGAACCGTTCTTACCTACGCATCAAAACCACAACGATAGTTTGTCAAGTTGGTGCTGTTTTAACCTTCGCAAGGACCGGGCGTAGCCACACTTGGTTCAACTAAAGTTGGAGAAACTGACACCCGCTAGCCACCTTTGTGCAAAGCACGTCGGGAGAACCGGTCTCGCGTAAGCGTACGCGTAATGTCGGTCCGGGCCGCTTCGTCCAACAATACCGCCGAACCAAAGTATGACATGCTGGTAAGCAGTATGACTTATATCGCCCACAACTCACTTGTGTTCTACTCGTGCATATAACATCAACGCATAAAACCTAGGCTCGGATGCCACTGTTGGGGAACGTAGTAATTTCAAAAAAATTCCTATGCACACGCAAGATCATGGTGATGCATAGCAACGAGAGGGGAGAGTGTGATCTACGTACCCTCGTAGACCGACAGCGGAAGCGTTATGACAACGCGGTTGATGTAGTCGTACGTCTTCACGGCCCGACCGATCAAGCACCGAAACTACGGTACCTCCGAGTTCTAGCACACATTCAGCTCGATGACGATCCCCAGGCTCCGATCCAGCAAAGTGTCAGGGAAGAGTTCCGTCAGCACGACGGCGTGGTGACGATCTTGATGTTCAACTGTCGCAGGGCTTCGCCTAAGCACCACTACAATATTATCGAGGACTATGGTGGAAGGGGGCACCGCACACGGCTAAGAGAACGATCTTAGAGATCAACTTGTGTGTCTAGGGGTGCCCCCTGCCCCCGTATATAAAGGAGCCAAGGGGGGTGCGGCCGGCCCTAGGAGGAGGCGCGCAGGAGGAGTCCTACTCCTACCGGGAGTAGGACTCCCCTCCCTTTTCCCTAGTTGGATTAGGACTTGGGGAAGAAGGAAGAGAGGGAAGAAAGGAAAGGGGGGGGGGCGCCGCCCCCCTCCTTGTCCAATTCGGACTTGGGGGGGAGGGGCGCGCGGCAGCCCCTAGGCCTCCTCTCCTCTTCCTCCACTAGGCCCATTAAGGCCCATTAGGTTACCGGGGGGTTCCGGTAACCTCCCGGTACTCCGGTAAAATGCCGATTTCACCCGGAACACTTCCGATGTCCAAACATAGGCTTCCAATATATCAATCTTTATGTCTCGACCATTTCGAGACTCCTCGTCATGTCCGTGATCACATCCGGGACTCCGAACTAACTTCGGTACATCAAAACTCATAAACTCATAATATAACTGTCATCGAAACCTTAAGCGTGCGGACCCTACGGGTTCGAGAACAATGTAGACATGACCGAGACACGTCTCCGGTCAATAACCAATAGCGGAACCTGGATGCTCATATTGGCTCCCACATATTCTACGAAGATCTTTATCGGTCAGACCGCATAACAACATACGTTGTTCCCTTTGTCATCGGTATGTTACTTGCCCGAGATTCGATCGTCGGTATCTCAATACCTAGTTCAATCTCGTTACCGGCAAGTCTCTTTACTCGTTTCGTAATACATCATCTCACAACTAACTCATTAGTTGCAATGCTTGCAAGGCTTATGTGATGTGCATTACCGAGAGGGCCCAGAGATACCTCTCCGACAATCGGAGTGACAAATCCTAATCTCGAAATACGCCAACCCAACATGTACCTTTGGAGACACCTGTAGAGCTCCTTTATAATCACCCAGTTACGTTGTGACGTTTGGTAGCACACAAAGTGTTCCTCCGGCAAACGGGAGTTGCATAATCTCATAGTCATAGGAACATGTATAAGTCATGAAGAAAGCAATAGCAACATACTAAACGATTGGGTGCTAAGCTAATGGAATGGGTCATGTCAATCACATCATTCTCCTAATAATGTGATCCCGTTAATCAAATGACAACACATGTCTATGGTTAGGAAACATAACCATCTTTGATTAACGAGCTAGTCAAGTAGAGGCATACTAGTGACGTTTAGTTTGTCTATGTATTCACACAAGTATTATGTTTCCGGATAATACAATTCTAGCATGAATAATAAACATTTATCATGATATAAGGAAATAAAATAATAACTTTATTATTGCGTCTAGGGCATATTTCCTTCACTCCGGGCCAACGCTGCTCTCAACGGACTCCGCCGGCCCCGCCGACGGCGCCTGCACGACATGGCTCCACAGCCGGACGGCCCCGGGCGGAGGGAGGCCAGGAGGCGGGGGAGGTAGGACCACGCAAGGGCACACGGGCAAACACAATGGTGGGGGCCGGGGCCACCAGGGCCGCCGCCCTAGGATGTAGAGCAGGAGGAGGGCGCGGCGACTGGTCGACCGGGGACGGGCTGCGGGGACGGGTGCAGCCCCGCGAGATGTGGCCGTGCCCATGACACCGCACACAAAAGCTGGGATTCTTGCATTCCACCAAGATGTGCCCGTCGTCACTGCTACAGTTGTAGCAGCACCCATGGAGATCGACCGACACCCTCGAGGTTGGCGGCGGCCGAGGTGCTGCAAGCGCGTGCTGCCAGGAAGGACGCCAACGACGTGAGGGCGGGCGGGTCTGACGACCCCGCGGACGGCGACTCTGCTTCACCTGCCAGCCCCCAGCGCCCGGCGGCGGCACCCCCGAGGGCCCCGCCCTAGACTAGCGGGCCGAAGGCTGTGCTGACCACTGGAGGGACGATGATGGACCAAAGCTACGGGCGGGCCTGTGGGGGTGCGGAAGTGGCCCGTGGCCGAGGCCATGACGCCAGCGAAGACGGGGGAGTGGGGGGGGGGGGGAGGGAGGACTCCGAGGAGGACGAACCCTACAGGGACCTGCGAAGCCATGGCGACGGGGAGGGAAACATGGGCTAGAACTGTCTCCTCCTACGACCCATCCCTAACCCCTCTTTCTCAATCTCTCTCGCACACTTCTCTTCCCATCTGTCGCGCTGCCACACCACCGCAACTCTCAGTTTGAAGGGATGTCGCCTCTGCCTCGTTGTGTCCTGCACCTCCTCACCATTGCAATCGCCTTCGTCTCCGCCCATCCTCGCCATCAACCTCCCCTCCGCTCAGGCGACGTCGGCTTCGTCAATGCATGCGCCGATGCTGCCATGCGTTTGCCTACGCCGATACACAACTTGGACGACAACAACTATGTCGATATGAGGCTCGTCGACATCGACAAGAGCAGCAACTGTGTAAGATTTCATGGCTCCAAGTTTTTTTCCTATATACTCCCTCTGTCCGAAAATACTTGTCGGAGAAATGAATTCATTCCTCTGACAAGTATTTTCGGACGGAGGGAGTAGAGGATTTCATGGTAGAATTGAGGAAGAACTAGTTAGTGTGTAGCCTATGGCATCTCCAAAGCTGACCTGCAAATGTCTCCGGTATATGTCCATTTTTATATCTGGACGTGGTCCGCGGACATGATGGCGGAGTGAGCCATCCAAAGCTATTCACAAATTAATCCGATTGGAAGGAGAGAGAGTAGAGGGGACCATGCATGTGGTGGCATTTGTGGTGTGGTGTATGTTTGGGAGGAGAGAGAGGAGAGGGGGCCATGCATGTGAAGAGAGAGAAAAGAGACAAGAAACACACAGAGGCTTTTGGTTGGTTAAGTGGATGTCTGGACTCCGGTATAGCTCCCCCATGTTTGTCTTGGCTTTGCAGGAAGACGGACATCAGGAACACTTTGCGGACCGATAAGGGTCTCCATTGGATTGCAAAAGTGAACAAAAGTGTCCGCTCGGACATATACCAGAGTTTTGAGGGTCTCCTTTGGAGATGCTCTTACAATATTTTTGTGCTAGAAAAAATACAAAAATTGTGAGAGATTCATACTGCGTAGGTGTAAGTGCATCTAGTGCCACCCCTAGTTGGTTTTGGAGTATTGGCGACAAACGTGGTTGAGGGACTAATGTGTTTGTGAGATTCACAGGAGAACACATGTAGAAGTCCCTATTGATTCAGTTTACCTATCGAAGATGACCCCTAAAAATGTATGAATACTTTGAAGACAATGGTGGTTCGTGAAGACATTCACTCAAAAAAATGGCATGTGAAGACATTCACTTGAAGACAATGGAGTGCGAAAACATAGTTGTTTTGTAGTTTCATTTTCTTCTTTCTTGAGTCATAGAACCACCAAACTGTCAAGTGGGGTCCAAGTGAACAAAGTCAGAAAAATGACGTGATGCTCAACCCAAATCCTATGTCTTCGAGTGAAGACAATCAGAGAAAAAATTTATCCTGAGTTGGATAAGTCAGCCTTGCTTATAGCCCAAGTCAAGCTATCGCGTGTGTTTGAAATCCGACCGTTGGACACGTGTCGGTTCCCCAATGACCCAGGGTCATTTTGGATTATCATGTCGGGTTGCCTCCTGGCTATAAATAGCCCATCCCCTACACCCTAATTTGGTGGCTGCTCAGAGTTAGTACACGGCTTCTGTCGATTGAGAGCAACCCACCTCTGAAGCAAACCCAAAACACCCAAAGCCCAAAGAGTGTTGGCATCACTGAAGTCCTTCTGTCCGCGTCATTGATACGTCTCCAATGTATCTATAATTTTTGATTGTTCCATGCTATTATATTATCTATTTTTGGATGTTTTATATGCATTAATATGCTATTTTATATTATTTTTGGGACTAACCTATTAACCTAGAGCCTAGTGCCAGTTTCAGTTTTTTCCTTGTTTTTGAGTTTCACAGAAAAGGAATACCAAACGAAGTCCAAACGGAATAAAACCTTTGCGATGATTTTTCTTGGACCAGAAGACACCCAGGAGACATGGAGATGAAGTCAGAGGAGCCACGAGGCGGCCACAAGGGTGAAGGGCGCGCCCCTGTCTTGTGCCCCCCCCCTCCCGTGACCCTCCTGACCTAATTCTTTCACCTATATATTCACGTATATTCCCAAACCACCAGAGGCATCCACGGAAACACTTTTCCACCACCGCAACCTTCTGTACCCATGAGATCCTATCTAGGGACCTTCTTCTGCACCCTGTCGGAGGGGGATTCGATCATGGAGGGCTTCTACAACAACTCTATTGCCCTTCTGATGAAGCGTGAGTAGTTTACCACAGACCTACGGGTCCATAGCTAGTAGCTAGATGGCTTCTTCTCTCTCTTTGATTCTCAATACCATGTTCTCCTCGATGTTCTTAGAGATCTATCCGATGTAATACTCTTTTGTGGTGTGTTTGCCGAGATCCAATGAATTGTGGATTTATGATCAGCTTATCTATGAATATTATTTGAATCTTCTCTGAATTCTTTTATGCATGATTTTATATCTTTGTAATTCTCTTCGAATTATCAGTTTGGTTTGGCCAACTAGATTGGTTTTTCTTGCAATGGGAGAAGTGCTTAGCTTTGGGTTCAATCTTGCAGTGTCCTTTCCCAGTGATAGTAGGGGCAGCAAGGCACGTATTGTATTGTTGCCATCGAGGATAAAAAGATGGGGTTTTCATCATATTGCTTGAGTTAATTCCTCTACATCATGTCATCTTACTTAATGCATTACTACGTTCTTCATGAACTTAATACTCTAGATGCAGGCAGGAGTCGGTCAATGTGTGGAGTAATAATAGTAGATGCATAATCATTTCGGTCTACTTGACACAGATGTGATGCCTATATTTCATAATCATTGCCTTAGATATCATCATAACTTTGCACTTTTCTATCAATTGCTCGGCAGTAATTTGTTCACCCTCCGTATTATTTGCTATCTTGAGAGGAGCCTCTAGTGAAAGCCAAGGCTCCCGGGTCTATTTTCCATCATATAAGTTTCCGATCTTCTATTTTCCATCATATTAGTTTCCGATCTACTATTTTGCAATCTTTTACTTTCTAATCTATAAACCAAAATACCAAAAATATTTACTTTAACGTTTGCTTAGTTTCATCTATCTCTATCAGATATCACTTTTGCAAGTAACCATGAAGGGATTGACAACCCCTTTATCGCGTTGGGTGCAAGTTGTTTGATTGTTTGTGCAGGTATTACGTGATTTGTGTGTGGTCTCCTACTAGATTGATACCTTGGTTCTCAAACTGAGGGAAATACTTATCTCTACTTTGCTGCATCACCCTTTCCTCTTCAAGGGAAAAACCAACACAAGCTCAAGAAGTAGCAGGAAGAATTTCTGGCGCCGTTGCCGTGGAGATCTACGCCAAGTCAAGATCTACATCAAGCCTACCAAGTACCCATCATAAACTCTCATCTCTTGCACTACATTATTCGCCATTCACCTCTCGTTTTCCTCTCGCCCACTTCTAAAATGATTTTCGAACAGATTTGCCTTTTTCCTCGCCTTCTCTTTCGTTCTGCTTTTCGTTTGCCCTTATGTCTTACGTGGTTTGTTTGCTTGTTTGCTTGGTATAATTGTTTATTTATTGAAAATCAGAAACAAATTTATGGATCTACTTAAAGTTTTCTACTTGAATCATCTTCGATCCATATGTGCTCGTGCTTAAACCCCAACTAGTTTGGTTGAGGGAAAATCTTTAGATGAGCATGCTCATTTTATGCGTCACCGTTTGTCTAAAAAAGGGAGACTCCTATGAAATCAAATAAATTGTTTTGCTATGCTATGCTTGGGATCTTTGTGAACTTTGTGATTTTACTTGTTTCTCTAAGAACCCTAAAAAACACCTTCCCTACCTATGTGAGTTTAATGATAATTAAATTTTATCTTCTTATGAAAAGGGTGTTTATAGTTACTATGACATCGAACAAATTGAAGAATTTGTTGCTTTTAAGGGTGCTTATGAAGTTGCTTCTTTGATTGAAAAGTATGATATTACTCTCTACAAATCTGAAAATTTTGACATACTTAACTATGCTCACAATGCCTATGTCAAAGAATTTATTAAGAGAATGACCATTGCTTTGGAGGAAAATAATGATATGCATGAATCTATAGATAATTATGATTCCATTGATTTGATTGAGATATCTTCCCTTGATGAACATGATGCTTGCTATTCTTGTGGCCTTGATGCCAATATTTATGGAGATGAATTTGCTATAGTTCCTTATGTTAAACATGAGATTATTGCTATTGCACCCATACTTGATAGTTCCTTAAATCAAAAGCATGATTGCAATAATGTTATTATAAATTCTATTAATGTCAATTGTGCTAAAAACCCCAAGCTTGGGGATGCTAGTTTTGCTATGTCCGCTACTTATTGCAATGACCATGATTGGGGTGATTCTTCTTATAATCCTGAAATTTTATTTAAGCCCCATGATGAATATGAGATTGATAATAATATTTGCCATAATAATTAAAGTGGGTTTGGAATAGTGTCAACTTTAGATCCTACATATTTGGATAATGTTCAATCTTATGAAGTTTTTGATAAAAGTGGGTCCAGAGAGGTCATGACTTTATTTGATGATAACCCCACTATTTTGGAAGAGTGTCAACTTTGCAAGTATGTGGATCATGTTGAGAATATTTTATATGATAGCTATATTGTTGAATTTGATCATGAACCTACATGTAATTGTTGAGACGGGAAAATATGGTTGTAGAAATTTTCATGCTACTAAATTACCTCTCGTTACATTGAGATTGCTATTGTTTCTCTCGTCTTCCTTGCATATGCTAGTTTTTGCTTGTATTCATAATTTGTGTGCTTATAAATTCCCTATGCATAGGAAGCATTTTAGACTTAAACTTTCTTGTCACATGTTTTATGATGCTCTCTTTTGTTTCAATTGCTATCTTTAATGTGAGGATCATTAAAATTATCAATGCCTAGCTAAAAAGTTTTAAAGAAAAGCGCTTGTTGGGAGACAACCCAATATATTTCCTTTCTATTTTGAATAAATAATTCATCTAGACTCTGGTTAGATCTGGTTTTGTGTTTTAATTAGTCTTTGTGCCAATTAAGACCTTTGGGATGGCTTACTGTGATAGTTGATTTGATCTTGCTGAAAAACAGAAACTTTTGCGCTCAGGAAAACAATTCTCATTTTTAACAGAAGTATGATAAAATACTGATTATTTTTTAAGAAGATTAATAAACAAATTTCCCAGGTTGTCCTAAGTTTTTAGAATATTTGGAATTACAGAAGTATTCGAGAGATACAGATTACTACAGACTATTCTGTTTTTGACAGATTCTGCTTTCTATGTGTTGTTTGCTTATTTTGATGAATCTATGGGTAGTATCGGGGGGTATGAACCATGGAAAAGTTGGAATACAATATATATTACACCAATATAAATAAATAATGAGTTTGCAATAGTACCAAAAGTGGTGATTTATTTTCTTATACTAAGGGAGCTTATGAGATTTTCTGTTGAGTATTGTGTCGTGAAGTTTTCAAGATTTGGGTAAGGATTTGAAGGCCTATGGAATAAGGAGTGGCAAGAGCCTAAGCTTGGGTATGCGCAAGTCACCCCAAGTTAATATTCAAGGACAACTAGGAGCCTAAGCTTGGGGATGCGCCGGAAGGCATCCCCTCTTTTGTCTTCGTCTATCAGTAACTTTACTTGAGGCTACATTTTTATTCACCACATGATATGTGTTTTGCTTGGAGCGTCTTGTATGATTTGAGTCTTTGCTTATTAGTTTGCCATAATCATCCTTGCTGTACACACTTTTTGAGAGGGACACACATGAATCGTGATTTATTAGAATACTCTATGTGCTTCACTTATATCTTTTGAGCTAGGCAATTTTGCTCTAGTGCTTCACTTATATCTTTTTAGAGCACGATGGTGGTTTTATTTTATAGAAATTGTTGAACTCTCATGCTTCACTTATATTATTTTGAGAGTCTTAAACAACATGGTAATTTTCTTACGTTATGAATTTAGTCCTAATATGATGGGCATCTAAAAGGGATATAATAAAAACTTTCATATAAAGTGCATTGAATACTATGAGAAGTTTGATTCCTTATGATTGTTTTGAGATATAAAGATGGTGATATTGGAGCATGCGTGTAGTAATTTGTTTCGATAGCTAATAGACTTTTGCAATAAGTATGTGAGTTCTTTATGACTAATGTTGAGCCCATGGATTATACGCACTCTCATCCTTCCACCATTGCTAGCCTCTCTAGTACCGCGCAACTTTCGCTGGTACCATAAACCCACCATATACCTTCCTCAAAACAGCCACCATACCTATCTATTATGGCATTTCCATAGCCATTCCGAGATATATTACCATGCAACTTTCCACTGTTTCGTTTATTATGACACGCTTCGTCATTGTCATATTGCTTTGCATGATCATGTAGTTGACATCGTATTTGTGGCAAAGCCACGTTTCATCATCTTTTATACATGTCACTCTTGAGTCATTGCACATTCCGGTACACCGCCGGAGGCATTCATATAGTCATATTTTGTTCTAGTATGGAGTTGTAATTTTTGAGTTGTAAGTAAATAAAATTGTGATGATCTTCATTATTAGAGCATTGTCCCATGTGAGGAAATAAAAAAGAGAGAGAGAAGGCCAAAAAAAGAAAGAAAAGGCCCAAAAAAAGAAAAGAACAAAATAAAGAAAAAAATGAGAGAAAAAGAGAAAAGGCGCAATGTTACTATCCTTTTTCCACACTTGTGCTTCAAAGTAGCACCATGATCTTCATGATAGAGAGTCTCCTATGTTGTCACTTTCATATGCTAGTGGTAATTTTTCATTATAGAACTTGGCTTGTGTATTCCAACGATGGGCTTCCTCAAATTGCCCCATCTATTCATGAGCAGGCAAGTTGGATGCCCACCCACTTAGTTTTATTTTTTAGCTTTCATAAACTTATAGCTCTAGTGCATCCGTTGCATGGCAATCCCTACTCACTCACATTGATATATATTGATGGGCTTCTCCATAGACCGTTGATACGCCTAGTTGATGTGAGAGTATCTCCCTCTTTTTATCTTCTCCACAACCACCATATTCTATTCCACCTATAGTGCTATGTCCATGGCTCACGCTCATGTATTGCGTGAAAGTTGAAAAAGTTTGAGAACGTCAAAAGTATGAAACAGTTGCTTGGCTTGTCATCGGGGTTGTGCATGATTTGAAAATTTTGTGTGATGAATATGGAGCATAGCCAAACTATATGATTTTGTAGGGATAAGCTTTCTTTGGCCATATTATTTCGAGAAGACATAATTGCCTTGTTAGTATGCTTGAAGTATTATTGTTTTTAGGTCAATATTAAACTTTTGTTTTGAATCTTATGGATCTGAACATTCATGCCACAATAAAGAGAATTACATGGATAAATATGTTAGGTAGCATTCCACATCAAAAATTCTGTTTTTATCATTTACCTACTCGAGGACGAGCAGGAATTAAGCTTGGGGATGCTTGATACGTCTCCAACGTATCTATAATTTTTGATTGTTCCATGCTATTATATTATATGTTTTGGATGTTTTATATGCATTAATATGCTATTTTATATTATTTTCGGGACTAACCTATTAACCTAGAGCGCAGTGCCAGTTTCTGTTTTCCCTTGTTTTTGAGTTTCGCAGAAAAGGAATACCAAACAGAGTCCAAATAGAATAAAACCTTTGCGATGATTTTTCTTGGACTAGAAGACACCCAGGAGACTTGGATATGAAGTCGGAGGAGCCACGAGGCGGCCACAAGGGTGGAGGGCGTGCCCCTGTCTTATGGGCCCCCCATGACCCTCCTGGCCTAATTCTTTCGCCTATATATTCACATATATTCCCAAACCACCAGAGGCATCCACGAAAACACTTTTCCACCACCGCAACCTTCTGTACCCGTGAGATCCCATCTAGGGGCCTTTTCCGACACCCTGCCGGAGGGGGATCCAATCACGGAGGGCTTCTACATCAAATCTATTGCCCTTCCAATGAAGCGTGAGTAGTTTACCACAGACCTACGGGTCCATAGCTAGTAGCTAGATGGCTTCTTCTCTCTCTTTGATTCTCAGTACCATGTTCTCCTCTATGTTCTTGGAGATCTATTCGATGTAATACTCTTTTGCGGTGTGTTTGCCGAGATCCGATGAATTGTGGATTTATGATCAGCTTATCTATGAATATTATTTTAATCTTCTCTAAATTCTTTTATGCATGATTTGATATCATTGTAATTCTCTTCGAATTATCGGTTTGGTTTGGCCAACTAGATTGGTTTTTCTTGCAATGGGAGAAGTGCTTAGCTTTGGGTTCAATCTTGCGGTGTCCTTTCCTGGTGACAGTAGGGGCAGTGCTACCTCTTGAGCACTGCGTTGGTTTTCCCTTGAAGAGGAAAGGGTGGTGCAGTAAAGCAGCATAAGTATTTCCCTTAGTTTTTGAGAACCAAGGTATCAATCCAGTAGGAGACCACGCGCGAGTCACCTCGTACCTACACAAACAAATAAGAACCTCACAACCAACATGATAAAGGGGTTGTCAATCCCTTCACGGCCACTTGCAAGAGTGAGATCTGATAGAGATAATGATAATATGATAAGTATTTTTGGTATTTTTATGATATAGATTGAAAGTAAAAGATAGCAAAATAAAATAGATTGGAAACTTATATGATGGAGAATAGACCCGGGGGCCATAGGTTTCACTAGTGGCTTCTCTCAAGAAAGCATAAGTATTACGGTGGGTGAACAAATTACTATCGAGCAATTGATAGAAAAGCGAATAATTATGAGAATATCTAGGTATGATCATGTATATAGGCATCATGTCCGTGACATGTAGACCGACTCCTGCCTACATCTACTACTATTACTCCACACATCGACCGCTATCTAGCATGCACCTAGAGTATTATGTTCATAAGAACAGAGTAACGCCTTAAGCAAGATGCCATGATGTAGAGGGATAAACTCATGCAATATGATGTAAACCCCATGTTTTTATCCTTGATGGCAACAATACAATACATGTCGTTTCCCTTTCTGTCACTAGGATCGAGCACCGCAAGATTAAACCCAAAGCTAAGCACTTCTCCCATTGCAAGAAAGATCAATCTAGTAGGCCAAACCAAACTGATAATTCGAAGAGACTTGCAAAGACAAACCAATCACACATAAAAGAATTCAGAGAAGATTCAAATATTATGCATAGATAATCTAGATCATAAACCCACAATTCATCGGATCTCGACAAACACACCACAAAAGAAGATTACATCGAATAGATCTCCAAGAGAATCGAGGAGAACTTTGTATTGAGATCCAAAGAGAGAGAAGAAGCCATCTAGCTACTAGCTATGGACCCGAAGGTCTGAAGTAAACTACTCACACATCATTGGAGAGGCCATGGAGTTGATGTAGTGGCCCTCCGTGACCATTGCCCCCTTCGGCGGAGCTCCGGAAAAGGCCCCAAGATGGGATCTCTTGGGTACAGAAGGTTGCGGCGGTGGAAATAGGGTTTCGTGGTGCTCCTCGATGTTTGCGGGGTATATGGATATATATAGGAGGAAGAAGTAGGTCGGTGGAGCAACAAGGGGCCCACGAGGGTGGAGGGCGCGCCCCCTGCCTCGTGGCCTCCTTGATTGTTTCTTGACGTCCACTCCAAGTCTCCTGGATCACGTTTGTTCCAAAAATAACGCTCCCGAAGGTTTCATTGCGTTTGGACTCCGTTTGATATTCCTTTTCGGCGGAACTCTAAAATAGGCAAAAAAACAACAATTTGGGTTGGGCCTCCGGTTAATAGGTTAGTCCCAAAAATAATGTAAAAGTGTAAACATAAGCCCATTAACATCCAAAATAGATAATATAATAGCATGGAGCAATTAAAAATTATAGATATGTTGGAGACGTATCAGCATCCCCAAGCTTAATTCCTGCTCGTCCTCGACACTAAACAAAAAGACATATCCGTGACATTTTGGGCTGAATGAATTTTTTTCTGTCATACTTATGACACTTTTATGACAATAATTGTGAAAAAACCTGGTATCATCATAGATGTGGTGGGGTCCTACTTCTATGACAAAAAATCATGACAAAAAATGGGCTTTTCATCCTGGGCGGGCCGGAGACACAGCTGCATGACATTCTTTGGGCCGCCCATGACGGAAAAAACCATGGTAGAAGCGAGGGCGAGGAAAATATCAGGGTGTTCCCGGTTACGGTGGGTGGTCGGGGCCGAGCGATGCGCTTTCTCTCGTACACGCAGGCGCATGGGTGAGAGGCGTTGGGCTCTAACTGAACCCGAGCGATTGGACTGCAGGCTACGCGTTACTGAACCCGAGCGATCGATCGATGGGTGTAACTGAACACGATCGAGCGATTCCTTCACTACTGCTGCTAACTGAAGCCGATCGATGCTGCCTCTAGATGAACAGTGAGCGTTGCTGGGGGGGTTTGGATGAACAGTTCCTGGTGGGGGTGGATGAACAGGACCCCATGGTGTTGCCTCTGGATGAACAGGACCCCGATTGATCAAGCCGGTTGGGGCTGGATGAACAGGACCCCGTGGAGGGCAGGATGAACAGGACCACCCCGTGGAGGGCTAGATGAATAGTAGATGGTGGAGGGCTGGATGAACAGTAGCCCGTGGAGGGGTGGTTGAACAGGAGCCCGTGGAGAGGGCTGGTTGAACAGTAGCCGATGGAGTAGTGCGCGGTGGAGGCTGGATGAACAGGAGCCCGTGGATGAACAGTCGCAGGTGGAGGCTGGAGGAGGTCGACGGTGGATGAATAGTAGCCCGCGGAGGCTGCAGGGGGTCGACGGTGGAGATGAACAGTATCCCGTGGAGTCCTGTTTTGCGGTACGCCACACCCCTCCCGATGAACAGGACCCCTGTTTCGACCGTAGCGCTCCAACACAAGTCCGTTTCCTCCGTTTTGCAGTACGCCACACCCCTCGTGATCAACAGGACCCCATTTCGATCGTAGGAGGTCCGTTTCCTCTGTTTTGCGGTACGCCAGACCCCTCCCGATGAATAGGATCCCGTTCTGACCGTGGCCAGTCAAACACAAGGCCGTTTCCTCCATTCTGCGGTACGCCATGCCTTGTTTCCATTGGCTGTTCCGTCCAAGCCCTCCCGATGAACACGACGACGCATTCCGTTCCGACCCAGCCGGTTGGCTCCCCATGAACACGACGACGACATTGTTTCTCTGTTCCGACCCAGCCATGTACACGAGCCCTGGCCGTACGTACGCGCGAGTAGGCGTTCGAGACCCCCCCGTATGTATGTACGTGGCCGTATTTACTTTCTTGCACCCTGGCCGATGTACGTACGTGTACATGCTACGTGCGCGCCTCTACTACGACATGGGCGCACCTCTACATCGACCAGTATGTACGTACACGTTCGCGACCAGAATGACAATCCTACGTACGCTTCGACTAGGTGGGTCCCGACTGTCAGGCACTTCCTTGCGTGCGAAGATGTAGCTGGTGGGTCCCAGCAGTCAGGGGGGACATTTTTTCACGAAATACGGTGGCCCATCCGGTGGGTCCCTACTGTCAGGTGGAGGAATAATTATTTTGTGTGTAATAAGGAGGCACTTCCTTGCTGCGGCCGTGGACCCAGCTGTCAGCCTCTCCACGTACAGTCTAGGTCCAATGGAAGCCGTTCCTTGACCACGTTGACCACACCGCACCGGGAGCACCAGGGTGGTGGACGACGGCGAGGCCTAGGAAGGGGACGACACGGAGCCGGGGAAGACGCGACAGTGGATGCCCACGCGTAGAGGAGTATGAGGGTTCACTGGTTCGCTGTGGTGTGAGGCTGCCATCGCCGCAGAATAACAAGGGGGTGTGGGTGAGTAGAGGGATGGCCTGGCCAGCGGTGGGAATAGTAGGGGGCGGTGAGGCCTCCACGGCAGCACAGTCGGCCACGGGAGGCAGGAGCACGCGGCACGACCGACGCTGCTTTGGGCGGCTGGAGCAGGAAGACCAGAGGTTGAAGAAGCACTACGACCGTTGGATGGACTTCGTACGGTCACTAGAGCTAGAATCATTCATATTGACTAAGTTGACAAAGCACTCCGTCCTCGTCAACTTAGTAGGCCCACAAGTTAGCCTCCCACCAAGGTGTGTCCCAACCAGCAGGGAGAGTATTCATTTTTTTGTGCGTAATAAGGAGGCACTTCCGGTGGGTCCGAGCTGACAGCGGGGGGAACATTTTTTTCACGAAATATGGTGGCCCGTCCGGTGGGTCCCAGCAGTCAGGGGGGAACCATTTTTTTGCCAAATACGGTGGCCCGTCCGGTGGGTCCGTGCTGTCAGGTGGAGGAATAATTTTTTTCCACGTAATAAGGAGGCACTTCCTTGCGGCTGTCATGGACCCAGCTGTTAGCCTCTCCACGACAGTACTCCTCTGATGGAAGTCGTTCCTTGACCACATTGACCACGCCGCGCCGAGAGCACCAGGGCGGTGGACGAGGCGAGTCCTAGGAAGGGGACGACGCAGAGCCAGGGAAGACACGGCAGTGGATGCCCACGCGGAGAGGAGTACGAGGGTTCACTGGTTCAGTTGCGGTGTGAGGCTGTCGTCGCCGTAGAATAACAGGGGGTGTGGGTGAGTAGAGGGATGCCCTGACCAGCGGTGGGAGTAGTAGGGGCGGTGAGGCCTGCACGGGAGGCGGGAGCAGGCGGTCCCGTCGGTGCTGGATTTGGCGGCTGGAGCAAGAAGATCAGAGATTGAAGAAACACGATGGCCGTTGGATTGACATCCAACGGTTACGCCTGCTAGAATCGTTTGTTGATGTATATAATAACTAAAAAAATCTTGCATGCGCGTCAACTTAATAGGCCCATAAGTTAGACCATTACCTCTTTTTTTTAATAATTTATATATAGCTCATTGCGACTTCTTATGCAATTTATTGCAGTCCGTTTTTTTGGTTGTCCAGGGCCAATTTCGCATATTTCTGTGGGCTCCAAACTATTTTGAATACCGAAATGCCGAGCCAGATTTAAAGTACTTTGAAGATATATTTAAGTTAGGTTAATGCCCAGTGAAATAGGAATCTGAAAATGTGAAAAAATTCAGAAATTATAAAGTAATTGCCAATTTGTCATCTGTTTTTATATTTACAACCAATTTCATATTACTTTCAAGATTTGCAGGTGTCTTGAAAGAGTTGCAGCCCATCAGGGTGTAGAAAAATAAATAGGCCTGGATTGGGTATTCTTCAGAAAAAATAAACTGGGCTCATTTTCACAAAGAAAAAATAGCTGGGCTGGTCACATGGTGAACATAAAATATAAGCCTGGGCTAGACGAGCCACAACCCAGTTCAAACCCTGCTCCGTCTCAACAATAACAAAAAAATACTTCTCGAGCAGCTACGTCCCAGGTGTCACCCGATCTTGTGTTGTTCTCTTGTCTATTGACTGTATACGCTCACAATGTTGTGGGTCCCAGATGTCAGGAAAACACTAGGAGGAAGCATTTTATTTTTCCTTACACTGACATGGTGGGCCCGTACTGTCGTCCTCCCCACGTAGTTCTGCTGATTCATGTTGTTTGTTGACCATGTTGACAACGCGAGAGGGCAGCGCCGGGGCGAGCGCACCAAAGCGCGCGGAGGACGACGGCGAGGCCTCGAACGTCGGCGTTAACGATTTAGGAGACGGTGGGGCGGGGATGCATGCGCTGAGGTGCAGCCAGCCGTGGGAGGCGGAAGCAGGCAGCCCCGCTGGCGCTGGTTTGGTTTTGGCGGCTGGAGGAAGACATGACTGAAGAAACATGACAGACTATAAAAGCAGCATGAGTACTTAATAACCTTAATTGAAACCAACAGGGGCACTTAACAACCATAGCTGAAAGTAGTATGAGTACTTATACAGGTTCAACCGTACAAAGCACGCCTCGAACAGTGCTACTTTGCCTACAGTTAACCAAGGGTGAGGCCGCCAAGCCCCAGGACAAGGCCCAGGCACCACCCCGCGCATGCACAACCTTCTGAAAGCGGCTTCATCTCGCAATGTGGTCAATAAATAGGACATTCCCTTTAGAGCCATGGAAAAGCAGGAACATAATCTTCTGTCCTATTCTCCAAGATAGAAGGGCCTTTATTGTTTGAGACCACCCATGAATAAGTATCTTTTTACCTCCAAGGGGAATGGAGTAGGTCGGCATAAACATCATGTTGTGACCAAGCGCAAGTCTGACCCGACCATGGTCAGGCATCAGTATGGGAACAATAGAACTGGGCAGTTTCTGTTTCAAGAAGATCACAACTGTAAAACTATGTATAAGCAATAGTTTATGAACAACATATATAATAGAAAACAGCTCGTACCATAAGTTTCTCGACACAGTTGGACCCGTTCAACGAGTGCAGCAGTGGCACACATATCCCACATGGCCTTCCACCATTGAAACACCCCACAAGGACCTCAAGACGATCAATAAAGTGTAGGAACTTGTGGATGTCGTCCCATTCAACTTCAGTGCCATCAGTAACAGCCGAGTTGTTACAGAATAACAAACAAGAAGCCTGCTTAACTCTGAAAAAACCTACATGTGAAACATTAGTTAGAAGTAGCATCTTCATGAGAGATTCATTGCTACTTCTAAAGTTAAATTGTGATTAGTTAGACAGAATAGGTGGATTAAGAAGTAATCGAGGCAACAAGCAAGAACCATATACAAAACTCACATGGATGAACAATTGGAACGACGTCGGGGTGGAAGATCGCAGTGAAGATGAGACCAAGTTCTGCTATTTCCATCAACATTCGTGCGCCAACTTTCAGTCCGTAACACTTGAGAAAGTTTATCCAAGTTCGGCCATAAAAAAGCAGCGATCTTCTTGGTTCATGAACCCAACTCGGAACTTATATCCATGGCTTGTCTTCACTGTGACCATTAAACTGGTGTATTCAGTTATGCCAAGGCTGAGCATCTTGAGCAAATAATGCACTGCAGGAAAAATAATATGAGAACACAATGTATTCCCTATCCAAATCTAGAAATAACTTCCTCCTTCACGTCAGTGTTGACCATCGTACTACTAGTACCTTTTATCCAAATATAGCAATCCAAATTTCCAAATTAGTCGACAGCATGTTCAAAAAAAAACCCCACCCTCCCGGATAGAAAAGAGGATTCTAGGAACATACTGTGTGCGTTTTAAAATCATGTGTTAGGATGAGAAGGAACAAGTGTGGCGTCTCGCAGAGGGCGCAGAAACCTGTAGGGTCCTCGCACTTTGGGCACTGCAAATGAAACACACTAGATTCAGTAGGAAGAAAAATGCATCAACGGCGGCGGCTGCCATCCTAGGATTACCCGCGACCAAGGGACTTGGGTTTATCGGGGATGGATGAAGAATTCGTACTTGGTTCTCCATGAGAAAACCCTATGCAATCGCCGAGAGGGGGTTTTCTCTGAACAAGCAGATGAGGGAGGAGGGGATTCAGGCCTAGTGAAATATTGCCGCTTCGTCCGTCCAGCTTACTGCTAAAGCTGGAAAGGGGGGTTGTGATTTGACGGCTCATTGGGCATTACTGCGGCGCTACGAACAGGGTGTGTCTACCGTGCAGTTGTGCACTCTAATTTGTGCATATGGCACGTCGACCCCGTTGCCGGATGCCCCACATATCAGCGAAAGGAAGTAGAAAGACATGAGTAACTAGTTACACAAAAATATATTTTTGACAGAGAGATTCTCTCTCTATAAAGAAATATACAAATCTTTTATATCACAACTTTATACATAGGAAAAATCAAGGGGAATATATATAAATATATAATTATAAAAAACAGAGTTGTTTTTAACACAGTATAGACGAGTTGGTGATGATGGTGTGCCCGCCATCCTGCAATATTGGCTGTCCGATTTATATCTGACGGATAGGAAGGAAACTATGGCAATTTTGCAAAAAGGTACCCACACACCTCTCCACATTTGTAAATAAGGCCTTCCCTCATTCATCCTTTTCTCTCACAAGATAAAATACTCATACAAATGCATCTTGATGTTACGTGCAATGCACGGGCATTATGGGGGTTCAGCTGAGAATATAATACTCAGACAGGCTCACGATTCTAGACTTTGGGCCGCAGGCCCACCCTGCATGTTTGGGGGCCCATGTGTTGTACCTCAGCACTTTTCATATTGCAAGCGATTGGTACGGTGCTGGTTTTAGATGCTGTCGCAAGGTGAATACACAAAATTGAATAAAGCACGGCAGCTATTGGAATGAAATCAAACAACTATTCCTAACCAGCAATGAGAGTTGCAATTCTATCAACAATATACCATGTGATAAATAATACTGTCGTATTACTTATACACACAGGACACTTGGTTCACCATGCCAGATTATTACATCAAAATCTCTCGTAGGATAGATCAGTTCGGCAGTTGCGTGCTGCTACTGAAGAATTTCAAAGTTGATTTGGACCAGCTCTCCTTGCCGGGAAAGTTCGATTTTGACATCATCCCCTACCTCAAGATATGATTTAGATTTGAACCTTGACCATCCTTTAGCATGAATCATCATGCGACCATCCTTTGTACTTACGGTATATTGAGCAGGTTCATTCACACCAAGGTTGCACATGGTAAGAGAAACTTGGCCGCTGTCGCCCGGATTGTTGAACAACTCCCTCGTTGCTCTAGGAATTCTCTGTTTGCAAACAAGAAGACATACCCAAATAGTTAGATCAACACAGTGAATCATGCGAAACAACATGGAAAGAAAAAAGAACAAAACACTTGGACGACCAATGCTTACCATGAAGGTGGACATGTCGGTTTTTGTAAGGACTTTGGTATATGATCTGCGAACTGCAGCCCAGTCTGTTGCCGGTGCAACTGCTCGTTCGGTTGCCGCTACACGGGCCGGAGCAGATGCAAGTGCAAGTGTTGGTGCAGGTGCCGAAGCCGCCGCTGCTGCCGGAGATGGTGCTCCTTGTAGAGCTGGTGCCGGTTGTAACGCCCTCGATGCGGCTATATCTCCCACGTGTCGAAGCACGACTTAGAGGTATAACCGCATTGAAAGCAATGTCGCAAGTGAGGTAATCTTCACACAACCCATGTAATACATAAGGGAAAGAGATACATAGTTGGCTTACAATCGCCACTTCACACAATTACATGAATAAAGCATTACATCATCCAGATACAATCAAGGTCCGACTACGGAACCAAAATAAAAGAAGAACCCCAAATACGACAAAGGTCCCCGATCGACCCCAACTGGGCTCCACTACTGATCAACTAAAACGAAACAACACAAAGGGCAAGATCTTCATCGAGCTCCTCCTTGAGCTTGGTTGCGTCTTCTGCACGGTAACATAGGCACCTGCAAACTGGTTTTGGAACTATCTGTGAGCCACGGGGACTCAGCAATCTCGCACCCGCGAGATCAAGACTATTTAAGCTTATAGGAAGGATGGAGTAATGAGGTGGAGCTGCAGCAAGCGACTAGCATATATGGTGGCTACAATCGCAAAAGAGAGCGAGAAGAGAAGGCAAAGCACGGTCGATAAAAGTATGATCAAGAAGTGATCCTATAGCAACCTACGTCAAGCATAACTCCAACACCGTGTTCACTTCCCGGACTCCGCCGAGAAGAGACCATCACGGTTACACACGCGGTTGATGTATTTTAAATAAGGTCAACTTCGGGTTTTCTACAACCGGACGTTAACAAATTCCCATCTGCCCATAACCGCGGGCACGACTTTCGAAAGATAATACCCTGCAGGGGTGTCCCAACTTAGCCCATGACAAGCTCTCACGGTCAACGAAGGAATAGACCTCCACCCGAGACGTTCCGATCAGACTCGGTATCCTGGTACAACAAGACATTTCGACAGGGTAAAACTAAACCAGCAACACCGCCCGAATGTGCCGACAAATCCCGATAGGAGCTGCACATATCTCTTTCTCAGGGCACACTCAGATGAGCAATCCGTACAACTAAAACCAAACCTCGAGTTTCCCCGAGGGGGCGCTGCACAGGGCTCTAGTTCGGACCAACACTCAGAGGAGCACTGGCCCGGGGGGGGGGTTAGAATAAAGATGACCCTTGAGTCTGCAGAACCCAAGGGAGAGAAAAGGCTAGGTGGCAAATGGTAAAACCAATGTTGGGCATTGCTGGAGAAGCTTTACTTAAGGCGAACTGTCAAGGGGTTCCCATTATAGCCCAACCGTGTAAGGAACGCAAAATCCGGGAACATAACACCGATATGACGGAAACTAGGGCGGCAAGAGTGGAACAAAACACCAGGCATAAGGCCGAGCCTTCCACCCTTTACCAAGTATATAGATGCATTAATTAAATAAGATATATTGTGATATCCCAACAAGTAAACATGTTCCAACAAGGAACAACATCTCCATGTTCCAACAAGGAACAAACTTCAATCTTCACCTGCAACTAACAATGCTATAAGAGGGGCTAAGCAAAGCGGTAACATAGCCAATCAACGGTTTGCTAGGACATGGTGGGTTAGAGGTTTGACATGGCAATTTGGGAGGCTGACAAGCAAATGGTAGGCATCGTAGCATTGGCATAGCAAAAGAGCGAGCAAACTAGCATAGCAAAGATAGTAGTGATTTCGAGGGTATGATCATCTTGCCTGAGATCCCGCAAGGAAGAAGAACGAATCCAAGAAGAAGACAAACGGACGTAGACGAACGAATCCTCACAACTCCGGAACGAAACCGAAGCTAACGTGAGAAGCAACCCGAAAAGAAACAAACAACATAGTAAACAAACATCACATAAACATGGCATGATGCGCAAACAAGTATGATGCATGTCCGGTTTAATGAGGCATGGCATGGCAAAGTGCACAAACAATACTACAAGTTAAGTGGAGCTCAATATGCAACGAGGTGCATGTTGACGGAACACCACATCAATTATTTAGTTATCTCTCGTTTAAGCTACCCAACAATATTAACTGTTGTTAAACATGGCAAGAGGTGAAGCATAATATAAACTATACCATCTAAACAATTTAAATGGGGCCGGATATAAAAACAACAAATCCGGTAAATCCCCATATGCATTTAGCAATTTAATGCAACAACAAGTTTAAACATTTTAAATGTTGTTATCATGATGCGGATGACATATACAAGTTTTATGCAATTTTATGAAAATGTTGACATGAGCATGTTATGAAGCATTTGGTCACCATGGCGGAACAAAAAGGGTGCCACGGCGGCGAACCCAAAAATGATGCCACGGCAACATTCCGGTCCCGATAGCTCATGGAGATACCGGTGCAAAAGGAGGCATGCGGATGTGCGGAACATGCTAGAGATGGTGGGGTGATCCCGGTTACCGGGTTCCCACGGGTTAGTGGCATGGAAAACGAGGAGGAACGTGCATGAAGCAAACGGGCACGGTGCAAACATAGGGTGCATCTCATACAACACATGCATTCGGTCCACGGACGGCGTCTCGGGGTATACCTTCGAAGCGTTCAAATGAGACGGTTCGCATTCGGAGCGGTGTAAAGGAAGTAGGCGTTCACGGGACGTCGTCGGAAGTAGTTGTTCACGTGGCGACGGTAGTGGAAGTAGTGGTACACGGCGGCGGCGGTAGTTGTTCAGGGTCTTGGCGGGTCGTCGTGTAGCCGTACATGTTAGTCGTGGTACTTGCGGTCTCGGCGACGGTAGTCGTTCACGTGTCGTAGTCGATGTAGTTGAACTTGACGAAACTCTCAGCAACAGTAGTGGTGCCTATCGTAGTGGAACTTGGCGCATCCAACATCTTCGGGCGTAGAGGTACTTGCAAAAACCGAGATGGTCTTGACGATCCAGCGAGACGACGTGGTTCGGGGCGGTCTCGGTCTTGGCGTCCATGCGGTAGCCGCGAGCTCATGGCCTACAGCAGCAGCAAGGGGCGGAACGGGTCGGAGACGCCGTGCGCTGATGGTGGTGGCGCAGGGGCTTCACACGAACAGGGCCACGGCGATGCTGATGGGGAGGCGTGAAGGAGGCAGGGTGCTGGCGAAGGAGGGAGCAGGGGTGATGCTTGGGGCTCGGGGTGGCGCTCGGCAAAAGGAGCAGCTCCGGCGATGGCTGCGGGGTGGAGGAGGCGCGACGGGACGGCTCGGGCAGCGGGATCAGGCGCTGGAGGCGCAGGCGACGGAGATGCAGACTAGGCAGGAGCTTGGCGTAGCGGGGACGATGGATCCGGGCGGCGACCGTGGCTCGGGAGCTCCTCAACAAATCGAGCAGAGGCGGCGAGCTGCGGGCGGCCGGCGCGAGGAGGTTGGCGACGGGGATTGGGCACGATGGAGGAGGGCGCACGAGGAGGGGGCCGCGGGGACGGGGCGAGGGCAGCAGGAGGCGAACGGCGGAGGCTCGAGGTGCGCTGAAGGAGTGGAGGAGAGAGGAGGAAGGGCGCGGGAGGAGCAGCAGGGCGGCGCCATGGCCGGAGATGGTCGCGCTCGGGGACGAGCTTCGACGGAGCTGCTCGCTGGCGGCGGCCGGAAACAGAGGCGAGGCAGAGGAGGGGCACGGGCGCAGGAGGCTGAGAGGGGTGAGACGGAGGAGATCGAGGGGAGCGGCCACGGTAGCAAGGGAGAGGGATGGGGGGATCGGGCTCCTGGGGGTGTGCGTGGTGGCGAACAAGAAGAAGGAGGCGGCGCTGGCAGGGAATCGAGAGGGAGAGATGCATGGGCTAGGGTTACAGGGGGGCGTGGCTGGGCCTTGGGCCGGCTTAGGTTGGAGGGTTAGGTGGGCTGCGGCTGGAGAGGCCGGTTGGGTCGGCCCATGTGGAGAGGAAATGGCCAGAGGCCTGGCTGGGCTTACCTCTCTCTTCTCTCTCTTATATTTTCTTTAGCAGAAAAGCAAAAAGAGAGAAGAAAAGAAAAGGAGGGTTAGGGAAAGAAAATGCGCAAGGGGATAATTTCCTTGGACTCACAAAAATATGCTCGTACCAAGAAAAATAGAAAGAGGCATGATTGAAAGATTAAATTCAAACTCATTTGAAATTCAAATGGGTTTGAACTAGGACTTGATGAAAGGAAGGTCCAAAAAATGTTTGGATTCTTGGTGGAGCTCCGGAAAATGATGAAATAAATATTGGCAAGGTTGGAGACCAAACTTGAAGCAGAAAAGGAACGAAATTATTTGTAAGTGTGTTTATGGGTGATTCCGAATTAGTGGAATATTTAATATAGCTCCCTAATATTGGAGGATATGTTATAAAGAGAAGTCACCATGTGAGTCCCTCGATTTAAATGGATCGAAAAATCCATACAATTTATTTAGTTGAGGTTTTAAAAAATTAATGATATGATGGCATGATGACATGATGCAATGCACATGATGCAAGGATGAATGCAACAAATAAAATAAATCACACGACGAAACTCGGAATAGCTGGAAGTCTTCTGGAGCGTCGGTCTCGGGGCGTTACACCGGTGTCGGAGCAGGTGCCGGTGTCGATGCCCGATCCTCTAGTAGATCAGCCTGATCCGCTGACGCGATCGGTGCCCAATCCTCAGCTGGATCAAACTGAGCTGCTGCCGCTGTCAGTGCTAGAGCAACTGCCAGTGCTCGATCTGTTGCTGAAGGTGGTACCGATGTGCGAGACAGCGGCGATCGTGTCTGGTCTGCTATGATCAGCTTTCTAAATTGACTAGGCTTCGTGACCGTGATCCAGTTTTTTTCTTCATTTCTTTTAAACGCAAGAAGGACTATTTTTGGCGTTTTTTTAAACCAAACTGCAGTTCATCATAGGGATTCAGCTTGTACTCAGACAACAGACTGATCCAATTTTTTCCAGTAATATAAGTGATGGACAGTGCCTTCGTTACTGACACGACATAAGAAGTGAAACCTGCAAAAATAACCATCGTAGAGCAAACCAAATGGTTTATTCTGTGATGAATGTCACATGGCAAAACCTGCATCGTAAAATTGCAGGAAAAGAAAGAAAACATGACATTAAATCAATAAGATTTAGACAGTAAATCAATAAGATTTACTTGATGTGACACGAGTGAATCCTTACCAGGAAATCAGTATGTTGAAGTACTAAACAGAAGCTTGATCGTCCAACTACGGGTGGCATGCAGGGGCCCCGCCTACTCCTACAAGCAGGACAGTCCAAAGGTCATGACAAATCGTATGGACCGAACATCCATGGGACTAGAAATCCTAGTGGGTGCGATAAACCCTGCAATGCATATAGATACTGGAGTGTAACCATAATTGATAAACCGTCCTCACAAAAAAGATGATTTGGATACTTCAAAATGTAGAGACTGGATTGAGTGGACAGACATTAACATAGACCATTCTCAGGACTGACCACACAACAAAAGCGGCAGTACTAATAAACAATACAGGGTTCAGAAACACAAATAAAGTACTGAACAATAGTACTTACTACAGACAAGCAAAGTTGCACTAATTAAACTCTGCAGACTATTTCTTGCCACCGACCTACGGGATGAACCCCGCATAACTGACTAGGCCATGGACTTCGTGAGAGATGTCTACATGCACCATCACCATCTCATCAACCTTGGAGAACCTAACAGAGTGGTCTTTCCACTCATAAACATGATCATGAAGACAAGCCGCATCAGATTTGTTAGGAAGCTCTACAAGAACCACACCCTTCGTAATCGAAGGCACAACCAGGAAATTGTCGTGGTCAAGTACAGCCTCGAGAACACGCCTGACAACAATGCTACAGGAAAACACTAGTTCAGGACAAGTGGCGACAAGGACACAACAACTGGATAGTTTAGCAGTGGAACTCATCCTCAGGTCTTCCAGTTCACACGGCATGACTTTGAGAACTTCATCTCCACCGCGGACCTGGTTCTAATTCAAACAGAAACCATATTTTATTACTACCTCCGTTCAGAAATATAAGATGATTTTCGATATTATACTCCATATATGACTACATATACACACAGAAATGATTGAACAAAGACACTAGAACATGTCTTCAAAGGCATGAGAGTAGAGGGATTACTTGCAATATCCATAACACAATTTACTGAGGTAAATATACCCTCTTCAAAGGTAGCATTGATGTTCATAAAGTACTCCCTCCGTCCCAAAATTCTTGTCTTAGATTTGTCTAGATACGGATGTATCAATTCACATTTTAGTATTAGATGCATCCGTATCTAGACAAATCTAAGACAAGAAATTTGGGACAGAGGGAGTAGTTGAAAGTAATCTATAAGAAATCAGTGTCAATCTCTCGCAAGTTTTGGTCAAAAGAGGAATTTAGAACCGTCATTTGGCACACAAAAATCACATGCAAGATCACCCAGAAAGTTGTACTACTAGTACTGCGTGTTAGATGAAAAAACACGATCAAGATCGAGAAAAAGATCGTCAAGAGGAGATATTACTTGGACTTGCTTAATGAGGGATCCCGGAGAGGGGGGCTTGGACATGGCGATGGCTTTGAGCTTGTCTGCGGTAGTCTCGGCTGGGTGCTTGCACTTCTTCGTACCATGAGCCTCGACGGTTTTGGCCAGAGCCATAGACATCACTTCGGCCGGTGCTCCAGCGTCCATCAAGAAACTGTCAAATAGAAAGAAAAGAAAAGAAACCATAATCACAAACCCAAAAGAAGAAAAGAGAGGGAGTTATAGGATCAGTCTCGCGGTTGCAAGACCGGGCCTTAGCTAGAAACAACACCATTGATGCGCTCACCTTTTCTTCTTTGGGAGAGAAGAACAATGGCAGAAGCAAGTCGGGGTTTTCTTGAACAAATGAGGAACAAGATGAGGGAGAAGCGAGTTGGATGGAGAGGAAGCTGAGAGAGAAGAGTGAAATGATGGTTGCTTCGTCCGTCTAACTTACTACCGGAAAGGAGGGGGTTTTGTGATTTGATGGCTCATTGGGCATTACTGCGGCGCTTCGATCGGGGTAGTCTACTGTCACTCTACTACGGAGTAATTTAGTGCATGGCTGGTGGACCCCGATGCTGGCTGTCCCACACGTCAATCAAAGTGAGTAATTTAGTGCATGGCTGGAGGAGGATCCGCATGGTAGAGCGTGTCCACTGTTTTTCTGAAGAAAAAAAGATTACATCAAGCATTTCCACTCTTACGACAGACGAGTGCGAAACATGGCAGCCACTTGAACATACACAGTGCTCCTACTACTAGGCATGTGCAGTGGTTCATACGTCAGTACTACATAATCTTGTTGCTAGTGTAGTAAGATATGACGACAACAAATGATGTTGTGCGCATGTCAACTATATGAACAGTAATGTAGTAACATAGTATCGCTTTTTCGACTGTCCGGTCGAGAATGAATGGTGAGATCAATGTTAACAAAACTATGTCTACAAAGCACGGAGAGTACGATGCCACAGTACTCCACAAAACATGAACCATATGAAGCACGAATAGTGCTAGGCAGGGTGTATGAAGGGTGCACAGGATGGGAGCAAAAGTTCCCTTCTCGACCCACTTTTGGGTGTTTGGCAGAGTGCATGAAGGGTGCATGAGTCCACACTAGTAGGTTAACACAAATACACGAAGAGGAAAGAACTATATTGAGATGAGAATGCAACCAAACACACCCACACGCTTTGTGCTACAGTGACTGATCTGCACCGTCTGAGTTTGATCCAACGGCCATGTTGTGCCGAGACATGGACATGCCCATGCAGATGGCGCCTAAACACCACCGAAGTCCCTCTGCTTCTCGAGGCGCATGACATTGGTGATGCAGGGGGCGAAACGGCTGAAAGGCAATGCAATCTATAGGAAGGCGGAGGGAGCCATCCGAGGAGCAGGGAATCTTTTGGTTTTCACCATGGTAAAACACCAGTCGACGACTTCTCACATCAGGGAGCAGTGGGTTTTACAGGTAGAGTCATTATGACTAATTGTTGCCGCGCCTGCTCCCGTCAATCAAAAAATTAAAAATCCTGCCGCGCCTGCTCCCGTCAATCAAAAATTAAAAATCCTACCACACTCAAACACCAGAGCAACGCCGCGGTGGATATTTAAATTTACCTGCCAGCAAGTAGATAAAAAAGGGGTGAAAAAACAAATGTGGCGGCGTCCTAGCTAATCGGTCGAACCAGCCCAACTAGCTAGCCACCGTGCTTCACTGATGTACTCGGCGGGAAAAGTGGTCTTTCATGATTTGACGATTCATTTACTTGCTTCGGCAAAAACGCGCAGTAGATATAAAAAGGGGTGAAAAAACAAATGTGGCGGTGGCCTAGCTAATCGGTTGAACTAGCCCAACTAGCTAGCCACCGTGCTTCACTGATGTACTCGGTGGGAAAAGTGGTCTTTCGTGATTTGACGACTCATTTACTTGCTTCGGCAAAAACGCGCGGTAGGGCGTCCCACATCAGGAAGAATATATGCGTGCACCACCCGGGAGGACCCCGAAACCGCACGGTAGGGTGTGCCATGTCTTGGCACGGAGGAAAAATGTGCGTGTAAAAATGTATTGTATCAGATGTAGTACCTATGGTTCGACCTCGGGACCCATCCAGTCGGTCGAAAATACCCCACTAGCCACACAACTTCATCATGCTAACATGGCACAAAGGATAGGTGTGGTTAGCTCCGTCTCGACTAGCCACAACGTCTCTTGTTCTAGGCGATTCTTCTATTTTCCAAGCTTTTTTTAGTTGTAATAACACCACGGCAAGCTAGCGACTCAAGGACCTTCGGAGAGAGTTGGGGATTTCACGTTTTTCATATTTGAATTTTTATCAAATATTGAAACAAGGATCCTTTTGGTTTTAATGATTTTTCTCTACGAAAATATTTTGAATCAAAATATATGAGAGGAGATAATATGACTTATCCAAAATAAATGAAATATTGGAGAAAAAATGTTAAAATCAAATAATAAATTTTATTTGGATTTTTATTGCAATTTTATTCAAATTAGGAAAATGCGTGTTTTTCAAAATTGCATTATAGGCCCAAATAAATGTTCACCTTGTCCGACATATTTTTAGAGGACGGGGAAAATTTATTTCAGGATTTTTGGAGTCCGTTTAGTATTTCTTTTCTTTGTTTTTCTGCGTGGATTTTTTTTTTAAAAAATGTCAACCGACTCCGGGCCGTACATGGCCTGGACTCTGCCCCGGCCGACCCTTATAAGCCGCGCCCTTGCGACCCCCAGCCCACCAGCGCGAGCCGCGCCAACCCTTGCCCCGCCCGAGCGCCGCCGCCGCCAGCCTCGCGCCGCCGCCTTTCGCCGCCGCCGCCTTTCGCCGCCGCCGCCACGCCTTGCGCCGCTGCCGCCGGCCGCGAGCGCCACCGCCGGAGCCCGCCGCCTTGATGCCCCGCCACCGGAGCCCGCCGCGCCGCCCCACCGGAGTTCCCACCGCCGCCAACGTGTTTGCCGAGGTAGCCGCTGGTTTTTCTTTTAAAACCGTTCGGTTTATTTCGAACCCTAGATTTGTTTTTTTATCGGTTCGTTCGGTTTGGTTATTTAGCGAACGCCTGTTTGTACGTTCGTTTTAACGAATGCCATTCACCCGTTAGTCATAGACCGCGAACATTCATTCGTTAGCCTGTTCGTCAGTTTTTCTTTTTCCAGGGTTTTTCGCGATTATTTTCGATCGCGATTTCTGACCCGATTTTCGTTTTAGTTTATCTTTTCGCTCGCTTATCGGAATCAGGCGATTCAAACGCCTAGATCTTCATTTTGAAGCCCTCTTTTTGTTAAACCAACTTGAACAAGATTTTGGTACCGTAAAATTTGACTTTAGTCCAGATTAGTAATTGGATCTTGTTTCTTTCGCAATTTGAGTTTCGTTGCTCCGTTTGATTTGATTGTTTTTGCAAACCAGAGTCCTTAAGTTGAACTTCCTGGTTAGATCTTCTTATTTGAGATTTACTCGTGCATCTTTGCTTGATTTCTTATGTATGTTATTGTTTGTTTGCGATAGAACACCCGGAGTGCGAAGCGTGCTACTACGAGTCTGTAGGTTTTGCGGATCATCAGCAAGGCAAGTAACACTTTGATCATACCCCTTTATCACCCAGTTTTTATGCATTAGTTTCAACCTTCACACATTGCATGAGTAGGATCTATTAACATGTGGGTTTGGGAAGTAGATGATGAGGTAGAACCTATTACCTGTTTTAGTATCAAACCCCTGGGAGTTACTTCTACATTATGCTTATATTGCCATGGTATGCTTGTAGACGTGGATTGGGTTTGAGTGTATCCATGACAGGTGTGAGATTGTTAATTAATGGTTCAACTTAAGTTGGCAAATTTAATACACATCTGGGTGGATTGCTTGTTTTGGGCACCTGGGGATATACCAGTGTTGTCCTAGGAGATCCCGGGGATATACCGTGTGATCCTCCTACGGTCCGCCACCCAGGCTCAAAGGGATCATAAGATTATTCATGCTAGAAACTTCCATGTGCAACCACAAGCCATGATAGGCTCTGGCATAGTTGAGTATGTTGTGTGACCTCTTTCAGTGGTGGGCTAGCAGATGTAGAGGGAAAGTAGGTGTAACTATCCACCCGGAGTAAAGTGTTAATGCTTCTGAAAGACTGTGTCTCGGTCATCCGTTTCTCAAACACCATGTAGTGCGAGAAATCCAACGGAGGAGATCGAGTCTTGTGGGGAAAAGTGCGCAAACCTCTGTAGAGTGTACAAACTAATCATGGTTAGCCGTGTCCCCGGTTATGGACATTTTGAGCATCTAGTACTTGGATTATCCTACTGTATCTCATTGATACGTCTCCAACATATCTATAATTTTTTATTGTTCCATGCTATATTATATTCTGTTTTGGACATTATTGGGCTTTATTATACACTTTTATATTATTTTTGGGACTAACCTATTAATCGGAGGCCCAGCCCAGAATTGTTGTTTTTTTGCCTATTTCAGAGTTTCACAGAAAAAGAATATCAAACAGAGTCCAAACGGAATGAAACCTTCGGGAACGTGATTTTCGGAACGAACGTGATCTAAAGGACTTGGACCCTACGTCAGGACATCAACCAGGAGGCCATGAGGTAGGGGGGCGCGCCTACCCCCTGGCGCGCCCTCCACCCTCGTGGGCGCCCCTGTTGCTCCACCGACGTACTCCTTCCTCCTATATATACCTACGTACCCCAAAACTACCAGATACGGAGCCAAAAACCTAATTCCACCGCCGCAACCTTCTGTACCCATGAGATCCCATCTTGGGGCCTGTTTCGGAGCTCCGCCGGAGGGGGCATTGATCACGGAGGGCTTCTACATCAACACCATAGCCTCTCCAATGATGTGTGAGTAGTTTACCTCATACCTTCGGATCCATAGTTATTAGCTAGATGGCTTCTTCTCTCTTTTTGGATCTCAATACAATGTTCTCCCCCTCTCTCATGGAGATCTATTCGATGTAATCTTCTTTTGCGGTGTGTTTGTTGAGACCGATGAATTGTGGGTTTATGATCAAGTTTATCTATGAACAATATTTGAATCTTCTTTGAATTCTTTTATGTATGATTGGTTATCTTTGCAAGTCTCTTCGAATTATCAGTTTGGTTTGGCCTACTAGATTGATTTTTCTTGCAATGGGAGAAGTGCTTAGCTTTGGGTTCAATCTTGCGGTGTCCTTTCCCAGTGATAGCATGGGCAGCAAGGCACGTATTGTATTTTTGCCATCGAGGATAACAAGATAGGGTTTATATCATATTGCATGAGTTTATCCCTCTACACCATGACATCTTGCTTAAAGCGTCACTCTGTTCTTATGAACTTAATACTCTAGATGCATGCTGGATAGCGGTCAATGTGTGGAGTAATAGTAGTAGATGCAGGCAGGAGTCGGTCTACTTGTCTCGGACATGATGCCTATATACATGATCATACCTAGATATTCTCATAACTATGCTCAATTCTGTCAATTGCTCAACAGTAATTTGTTCACCCACCGTAAATACTTATGCTCTTGAGAGAAGCCACTAGTGAAACCTATGGCCCCCGGGTCTATTTTCCATCATATTAATCTTCCAACACTTAGTTATTTTTATTTCCTTTTATTTTAATTTGCATCTTTATCATAAAAAATACCAAAAATATTATCTTATCATATCTATCAGATCTCACTCTCGTAAGTGACCGTGTAGGGATTGACAACCCCTTATCGCGTTGGTTGCAAGGATATATTTGTTTGTGTAGGTGCGAGGGACTCATGCGTGGCCTCCTACTGGATTGATACCTTGGTTCTCAAAAACTGAGGGAAATACTTATGCTACTTTGCTGCATCACCCTTTCCTCTTCAAGGGAAAACCAACGCAGTGCTCAAGAGGTAGCAAGAAGGATTTCTGGCGCCGTTGCCAGGGAGGTGTACGCAAAAGTCAACACACCAAGTACCCATCACAAACCCTTATCTCCCACATTACATTATTTGCCATTTGCCTCTCGTTTTCCTATCCCCCACTTCACCCTTGCCGTTTTATTCGCCGTCTCTCTCTCTCTCTCCATCCTCCCTCTCTTTCTCTATTTGCCTCTTTTTGCCCGTCTCTTGTTTGCTCGTGTGTTGGATTGCTTGCTTGTCACGATGACTCAAGATAATACTAAACTATGTGACTTCACCAATACGAACAACAATGATTTCCTTAGCACTCCGATTGCTCCTCTTACCGATACTGAATCTTGTGAGATCAATGCTGCTTTGTTGAATCTTGTCATGAAAGATCAATTCACCGGCCTTCCTAGTGAAGATGCCGCTACCCATCTAAATAGCTTCGTTGATTTGTGTGATATGCAAAAGAAGAAAGATGTGGATAATGATATTGTTAAATTGAAGCTATTTCCTTTTTCACTTAGAGATCGTGCTAAAGCTTGGTTTTCGTCTTTGCCTAAAAATAGTATTGATTCTTGGAATAAGTGCAAAGATGCTTTTATCTCTAAGTATTTTCCTCCCACTAAGATCATCTCTCTTAGAAACGATATTATGAATTTTAAGCAACTTGATCATGAACATGTTGCACAAGCTTGGGAGAGGATGAAATTAATGATACGTAATTGCCCTACGCATGGTTTGCATTTGTGGATGATTATACAAATTTTTTATGCCGGACTGAATTTTGCTTCTAGAAATCTTTTAGATTCGGCCGCGGGAGGCACTTTTATGGAAATCACTTTAGGAGAAGCTACTAAACTCGAAGATAATATTATGGTTAATTATTCTCAATGGCACACTGAAAGATCTACTAATAAGAAAGTGCATGCGATAGAAGAAATTAATGTTTTGAGTGAAAAGATGGACGAACTTATGAAATTATTTGCTAATAAAAGTGTTTCTTATGATCCTAATGATATGCCTTTGTCTACTTTGACTAAGAATAATAATGAATCTATGGATGTGAATTTTGTTGGTAGGAATAATTTTGGTAACAACGCGTATAGAGGAACTTTAATCCTAGGCCGTATCCTAGTAATTCCTCTAATAATTATGGTAATTCCTACAACAATTCTTATGGAAATTATAATAAGATGCCCTCTGATTTTGAATATAATATTAAAGAATTTATTACTTTGCAAAAGAATTTCAATGCTTTGATTGAAGAAAAATTGCTTAAGATTGATGAGTTGGCTAGGAACGTTGATAGAATTTCTTTTGATGTTGATTCTTTGAAACTTAGATCTATTCCACCTAAGCATGATATCAATGAGTCTCTCAAAGGCATGAGAATTTCCATTGATGAGTGCAAAGAAAGAACCGCTAGGATGCGTGTTAAGAAAGATTGCTTTATAAAAGCGTGTTCTTCTAGTTTCCATGATAATAAAGATGAAGATCTAAAAGTTATTGATGTGTCCTCTATTAAATGTTTGGTTTGCAATATGAATCTTGATAATGATGGGACTGAATATGATCCACCTTTACCTAGAAGGCGTTCCAAAAATTCGGAGTTTTTAGATCTTAATGCAAAAATTGGTAAAAGAGGGATTGAAGAGATCAAAACTTTTGATATTAATGAACCCACTATTTGGGTTTTCAAGGAATTTAATTATGATAATTGCTCTTTGATAGATTGTATTTCCTTGTTGCAATCCCTGCTAAATTCTCCTCATGCTTATAGTCAAAATAAAGCTTTTACTAAACATATCGTTGATGCTTTGATGCAATCTTATGAAGAAAAACTTGAGTTGGAAGTTTCTATCCCTAGAAAACTTTATGATGAGTGGGAACCTACTATTAAAATCAAGATTAAAGATCATGAATGCTATGCTTTGTGTGATTTGGGTGCTAGTGTTTCGACGATTCCAAAGACTTTGTGTGATTTGCTAGGTTTCCGTGATTTTGATGATTGTTCTTTAAACTTGCACCTTGCGGATTCCACTATTAAGAAACCTATGGGAAGAATTAATGATGTTCTTATTGTTGAAAATAGGAATTATGTGCCCATAGATTTTATTGTTTCTTGGCATAGATTGCAATCCTCCATGTCCTATTATTCTTGGTAGACCTTTCCTTAGAACGATTGGTGCAATTATTGATATGAAGGAAGGGAATATTAGATTCCAATTTCCGTTAAGGAAAGGCATAGAACACTTCCCTAGAAATAAAATTAAATTACCTTATGAATCTATTATGAGATCCACTTATGGCTTGCCTACCAAAGATGGCAATACCTAGATCTATCCTTGCTTTTTATGCCTAGCTAGGGGCGTTAAACGATAGCGCTTGTTGGGAGGCAACCCAATTTTATTTTTATTACTTGATTTTTTCTCCTATTTAGTAATAAATAATTTATCTAGCCTCTTTTTTGGTTGTGTTTTTGTGTTTAATTAGTGTTTGTGCCAAGTAGAACCGTTGGGAAGACTTGGGGAAAGTCTTTTTAATCTTGCTGTAAAAAACAGAAACTTAGCGCTCACGAGAATTTCTGCCATTTTTATTTGAAAAGTGATATTTAGTTAATTATTTTTTCAGATTATTAATAGATCAATTCCTCACGTCCAGAAATTTATTTTAGAATTTTTGGGTTTCCAGATCTTGCGTTAGTTACAGATTACTACAGACTGTTCTGTTTTTGACAGATTTTGTTTTTCGTGTGTTGTTTGCTTATTTTGATGAATATATGGCTAGTAAAATAGTTTATAAACCAGATAGAAGTTGGAAGACAATAGGTTTAACACCAATATAAATAAATAATGAGTTCATTACAGTACCTTGAAGTGGTGTTTTGTTTTGTTTTGCTAATGGAGCTCACGAGATTTTCTGTTAAGTTTTGTGTTGTGAAGTTTTCAAGTTTTGGGTGAAAGATTTGATGGATTATGGAATAAGGAGTGGAAAGAGCCTAAGCTTTGGGATGCCCATGGAACCCCAAGATAATCTAAGGACACCTAAAAGCCAAAGCTTGGGGATGCCCCGGAAGGCATCCCCTCTTTCGTCTACTTCCATCGGTAACTTTACTTGGAGCTATATTTTTATTCACCACATGATATGTGTTTTTCTTGGAGTGTCTTGTATGATTTGAGTCTTTGATTTTTAGTTTACCACAATCATCCTTTCTGTACACACCTTTTTATAGAGACACACATGATTCGGAAATTATTAGAATACTCTATGTGCTTCACTTATATCTTTTGAGTTATATAGTTTTTGCTCTAGTACTTCACTTATATCTTTTAGAGCACGGTGGTGGTTCTGTTTTATAGAAACTATTATTCTCTCATGCTTCACTTAAATTATTTTGAGAGTCTTAAATAGCATAGTAATTTACTTAAATAATCCTAATATACTAGGTATTCAAGACTAGTAAAAACTTTCTTATGAGTGTGTTGAATACTAAGAGAAGTTTGATGCTTGATGATTGTTTTGAGACATGGAGGTAGTGATATCAAAGTTGTGCTAGTTGAGTAGTTGTGAATTTGAAAAATACTTGTGTTGAAGTTTGCAAGTCCCGTATCATGCACGTATGGTAAACGTTGTGTAACAAATTTGAAACATGAGGTGTTCTTTGATTGTCCTCCTTATGAGTGGCGGTCGGGGACGAACGATGGTCTTTTCCTACCAATCTATCCCCCTAGAAGCATGCGCATAGTGCTTGGTTTTTGATAACTTGTAGATTTTTGCAATAAGTATGTGAGTTCTTTATGACTAATGTTGAGTCCATGGATTATACGCACTCTCACCTTTCCATCATTGCTAGCCTCTTCGGTACCGTGCATTGCCCTTTCTCACATTGAGAGTTGGTGCAAACTTCGCCGGTGCATCCAAACCCCGTGATATGATACGCTCTTTCACACATAAACCTCCTTATATCTTCCTCAAAACAGCCACCATACCTACCTATTATGGCATTCCCATAGCCATTCCGAGATATATTGCCATGCAACTTTCCACCGTTCCATTTATCATGACACATTCATCATTGTCATATTGCTTTGCATGATCATGTAGTTGACATAGTATTTGTGGCAAAGCCACCATTCATAATCCTTTCATACATGTCACTCTTTGTTCATTGCATATCCCGGTACACTGCCAGAGGCATTCATATAGAGTCATACTTTGTTCTAGTATCGAGTTGTAATCATTGAGTAAATAAATAGAAGTGTGATGATCATCATTTTCTAGAGCATTGTCCCAAGTGAGGAAAAAAATGAGAAAGGCCATAAAAAAGAGAAGGCCCAAAAAAGAGAGAAAAAGAGAGAAGGGACAATGTTACTATCCTTTTTACCACACTTGTGCTTCAAAGTAGCACCATAATCTTCATGATAGAGAGTCTTTTGTTTTGTCACTTTTGTATACTAGTGGGAACTTTTCATTATAGAACTTGGCTTGTATATTCCAACAATGGGCTCCTCAAATGCCCTAGGTCTTCGTGAGTGATACGTCTCCGTCGTATCTACTTTTGCAAACACTTTTACCCTTGTTTTGGACTCTAACTTGTATGATTTGAATGGAACTAACCCAGACTGACGCTGTTTTCAGCAGAATTGCCATGGTGTTGTTTTATGTGCAGAAAACAAATATTCTCGGAATGACCTAAAACTCCACGGAACATCTTAGAAAAAATAATGAAAAATCCTCGCCAAAGATGAAGACCAGGGGGCCCACACCCTTCTCACGAGGGTAGGGGGCGCGCCCCCCCTAGGGCGCGCCCCCTACCTCGTGGGCCCCCTGGATGCCCTCCAACGCCAACTCCAACTCTATATATTTGCTTTCGAAGAGGAATAAAAAACAGAGAGAAGAAATCATCATGTTTTACGATACGGAGCCGCCGCCAAGCCCTAAAACCTCTCGGGAGGGCTGATCTGGAGTCCGTTCGGGGCTCCGGAGAGGGGGATTCGTCGTCGTCGTCATCATCAACCATCCTCCATCACCAATTTCATGATGCTCACCGCCGTGCGTGAGTAATTCCATCGTAGGCTTGCTGGACGGTGATGGGTTGGATGAGATTTATCATGTAATCGAGTTAGTTTTGTTAGGGTTTGATCCCTAGTATCCACTATGTTCTGAGATTGATGTTGCTATGACTTTGCTATGCTTAATGCTTCTCACTAGGGCCCGAGTGCCATGATTTCAGATCTGAACCTATTATGTTTTCATGAATATATGTGAGTTCTTGATCCTATCTTGCAAGTCTATAGTCACCTACTATGTGTTATGATCCGGCAACCCCGAAGTGACAATAATCGGGACCACTCCTGGTGATGACCATAGTTTGAGGAGTTCATGTATTCACTATGTGCTAATGCTTTGTTCTGGTTCTCTATTAAAAGGAGGCCTTAATATCCCTTAGTTTCCAATAGGACCCCGCTGCCACGGGAGGGTAGGACAAAAGATGTTATGCAAGTTCTTTTCCATAAGCACACATGACTATATATGGAATACATGCCTACATTACATTAATGAATTGGAGCTAGTTCTGTGTCACCCTATGTTATGACTGTTACATGATGAACCACATCTGGCATAATTATCCATCACTGATCTGGTGCCTACGAGTTTTCCATATACTAGTTCTCGCTTATTTACTTTCCCGCTGCTACTATTACAATCACTACAAAATACCAAAAACAGTCTGTATAAAACTATATGCTTTGATCAACTTATTAAAGCGTATATTCCAACTCTGAGAT
This sequence comes from Triticum aestivum, assembly GCF_018294505.1. NCBI lineage: Eukaryota > Viridiplantae > Streptophyta > Magnoliopsida > Poales > Poaceae > Triticum > Triticum aestivum. Next base: position 405,513,438 of record NC_057800.1, on the reverse strand, counting down.
GCTTGCACCAGTCCATAGATGGATCACTGGAGCTTGCACATTTTGTTAGCACCTTTAGGATTGACAAAACCTTCTGGTTGTATCATATACAACTCTTCTTTAATATATCCATCAAGGAATGCAGTTTTGATATCCATTTGTCAGATTTCATAAAATGTGGCAATTGCTAACATGATTCGGACAGACTTTAAGCATCGATACGAGTGAGAAAAACTCATCGTAGTCAACATCTTGAACTTGTCAAAAACCTTTTTCGACAAGTTGAGCTTTGTAGATAGTAACACTACTATCAGCGTACGCCTTCCTCTTGAAGATCCATTTATTCTCAATGGCTTGTCGATCATCGGGCAAGTCCACCAAAGTCCACACTTTGTTCTCATATATGGATTCTATCTCAGATTTCATGGCCTCAAGCCATATGTCGAAATCTGGGCTCATCATCGCTTCCTCATAGTTCGTAGGTTCATCATGGTCTAGTAACACGACTTCTAGAACAGGATTACCGTACCACTCTAGTGTCGGTCGTACTCTAGTTGACCTACAAGGTTCGGTAGTAACTTGATCTGAAGTTTCATGATCATCATCATTAACTTCCTCACTAATTGGTGTAGGCATCATTGGAACTGATTTCAGTGATGAGCTACTTTCCAATTCGAGAGAAGGTACAATTACCTCATCAAGTTCTACTTTCCTCCCACACTTCTTTTGAGAGAAACTCCTTCTCTAGAAAGGATCCACTCTTAGCAACAAAGATCTTGCCTTCGGATCTGTGATAGAAGGTGTCTCCAATAGTTTCTTTTGGGTATCCTATGAAGATGCACTTCTCCGATTTGGGTTTGAGCTTATCAGGCTAAAACTTTTCACATAAGCATCGCAACCACAAACTTTAAGAAATGACAGCTTAGGTTTCTTGCTAAACCACAGTTCATATGGTGTTGTCTCAACGGATTTAGATGGTGCCATATTTAACGTGAATGCAGCTGTCTCTAATGCATAACCCCAAAACGATAGTGGTAAATTGGTAAGAGACATCATGGATCGCACCATATCTAATAAAGTATGGTTACGGAGTTCAAACACACCATCACGCTGTGGTGTTCCAAGTGGCGTGAATTGCGAAACTATTCCACATTGTTTCAAATGAAGGCCAAACTCGTAACTCAAATATTCGCCTCCGCAATCAGATCGTAGAAACTTTATTTTCTTGTTACGATGATTCTCAACTTCACTCTAAAATTCTTTGAACTTTTCAAATGTTTCAGACTTGTGTTTCATTAAGTAGATATACCCATATCTTCTCAAATCATCTGTGAAGGTCAGAAAATAATGATACCCGTCGCGAGCCTTAACACTCATCGGACCGCATACATCGGTATGTATTATTTCCAATAAGTCAGTGGCTCGCTCCATTGTTCCGGAGAATGGAGTCTTAGTCATCTTGCCCATGAGGCATGGTTCGCAAGCATCAAATGATTCATAATCAAGTGATTCCAATAGTCCATCCGCATGGAGTTTCTTCACGCGCTTTACACCAATATGACCTAAACGATAGTGCCATTAGTATGTTGCACTATCATTATCAACTTTGCATCTTTTGGCATCAATACCATGAATATGTGTATCACTACGGTCGAGATTCAATAAACCATTCACCTTGGGTGTATGACCACAGAAGGTTTTATTCATGTAAACAAAATAAGAATTATTCTTTGACTTAAATGAGTAACCGTATTGCAATAAACATGATCCAATCATATTATGCTCGACGCAAACACCAAATAACATTTATTTTAGGTTCAACACTAATCCCGAAGGTAAAGGGAGTGTGCGATGGTGATCTTATCAACCTTGGAATCATTTCCATCACACATCATCACCTCGCCCTCAACTAGTCTTTGTTCATTTTGTAACTCCTGTTTCGAGTTACTAACCATAGCAACTGAACTAGTATTAAATAACCAGGGGCTACTATGAACACTAGTAAAGTACACATCAATGACATGTATATCATATAAACTTTTGTTCACTTTGCCATCCTTCTTATCCGCCAAGTATTTTGGGCAGTTCCGCTTCTAGTGTCCATTTCCTTTGAAGTAGAAGCACTTAGTTTCAAGCTTGGGTCTAGCTTTGGGCTTCTTCATGGGAGTGGCAACTTGCTTGCCATTCTTCTTGAAGTTCCCTTTCTTTCCCTTGCCCTTTTACTTGAAACTAGTGGTCTTGTCAACCATCAACACTTGATGCTTTTCTTGATTTCTACCTTCGCCGATTTCAGCATCGCGAAGAGCTCGGTGAATCGTTTTCGTCATCCCTTGCATATTATAGTTCATCACGAAGTTCCAGTAACTTGGTGATAGTGACTAGAGAACTCTCTCAATCAATATCTTATCTGGAAGATTAACTCCCACTTGATTCAAGCGATTGTAGTACTCAGACATTCTGAGCACATGCTCACTAGTTGAGCTCTTCTCCTCCATCTTGTAGGCAAAGTACTTGTTAGAGGTCTCATACCTCTCAACATGGGCATGAGTCTGAAATACCAATTTCAACTCTTGGAACATCTCATATGCTCCATGGCGTTCAAAACTTTTTTGAAGTCCCAGTTCTAAGCCGTAAAGCATGGCGCACTAAACTATCAAGTAGTCATCATACCGAGCTTGTCAAACGTTCAAAACGTCTGCATCTGCTCCTGCACTAGGTCCGTCACTTAGCAGTGTGATGACCCACAAGTATAGGGATCTATCGTAGTACTTTCGATAAGTAAGAGTGTCGAACCCAACAAGGAGCAGAAGGAAATGATAAGCGGTTTCCAACAAGGTATTCTCTGTAAGTACTGAAATAAGTGGTAACAGATAGTTTTGTGATAGGATAATTTGTAACGAGCAACAAGTAACAAAAGTAAATAAAGTGCAACAAGGTGGCCCAATCCTTTTTGTAGCAAAGGACAAGCCTGGACAAACTCTTATATAGAGAAAAGCGCTCTCGAGGACACATAGGAATATCGTCAAGCTAGTTTTCATCACGTTCATATGATTCGCGTTCGGTACTTTGATAATTTGGTATGTGGGTAGACCGGTGCTTGGGTACTGTCCTTACTTGGACAAGCATCCCACTTATGATTAACCTCTATTGCAAGCATCCGCAACTACAACAAAAGTATTAAGGTAAACCTAACCATAGCATGAAACATATGGATCCAAATCAGCCCTTTACGAAGCAACGCATAAACTAGGGTTTAAGCTTCTGTCACTCTAGCAACCCATCATCTACTTATTACTTCCCAATGCCTTCCTTTAGGCCCAAATAATGGTGAAGTGTCATGTAGTCTACGTTCACATAACACCACTAGAGGAGAGACAACATACATCTCATCAAAATATCGAACGAATACCAAATTCACATGACCACTAATAGCAAGACTTCTCCCATGTCCTCAGGAACAAACGTAACTACTCACAAAGCATATTCATGTTCATAATCAGAGGGGTATTAATATGCATATAGGATCTGAACATATGATCTTCCACCAAATAAACCAACTAGCATCAACTACAAGGAGTAATTAACACTACTAGCAACCTACCAGTACCAATCCCGGACTTGAAGACAAGAATTGGATACAAGAGATGAACTAGGGTTTTGAGAGGAGATGGTGCTGGTGAAGATGTTGATGGAGATTGCCCTCTCCCGATGAGAGGAGCGTTGGTGATGACGATGGCGACGATTTCCCCCTCCCGGAGGGAAGTTTCCCCGGCAGAACAGCTCTGCCAGAGCCCTAGATTGGTTCCGCCAAGGTTCCGCCTCGTGGCACTGGAGTTTCGTCCGAGGAGATGGCTTATGATTTTTTCCTCATCGAAAGACTCCATATAGCAGAAGATGGCCATCGGAGGGCCACCAGGGGGCCCACGAGGTAGGGGGCGCGCCCAGGGGGTAGGGCGCGCCCCCACCCTCGTGGGCAGGGTGTGGCCCCCTGGTGAACTTCTTGCGCTCAGTATTTTTATATATTCTGAAAACGTCTTCCGTGAAGTTTCAGGACTTTTGGAGCTGTGCAGAATAGGTCTCTAATATTTGCTCCTTTTCCAGCCCAGAATCCCAGCTGCCGGCATTCTCCCTCTTTATGTAAACCTTGTAAAATAAGAGAGAATAGGCATAAGTATTGTGACATAATGTGTAATAACAGCCCATAATGCAATAAATATCGATATAAAAGCATGATGCAAAATGGACGTATCAACTCCCCCAAGCTTAGACCTCGCTTGTCCTCAAGCGAAAGCCGAAATCGAAAAATATGTCCACATGTTTGGAGATAGAGGTGTCGATAAAAGTAAAATACGGACATGAGGGCATCATGATCATTCTTAGAACAACAACTTACATAATTCTTGTCATATGATTTCTTATGCTAGAGTAATAATTCAATCACAATTTCAAGTATGAATCGTAAACTTCATTGAAAACTAACAAACTATAATCTCAGTCATTGGAGCAATTGCAATTTATCATAACATAGGAAAGAGTCAATATATAAGAGCTTTTCAGCAAGTCCACATACTCAACTATCATATAGTCTTTCACAATTGCTGACACTCACGCAATACTTATGGGTATGGAGTTTTAATCGGACACAGAGAAAGATAGGGGCTTATAGTTTTGCCTCCCAACGTTTTACCTCAAGGGTAATGTCAACAATAATAGTTCATGAAAACTCACATCCAATTAGCCATATATACCAGGATCTTTCCAACATACTGTGCTTGCCAAAGGATAAAATGTAAAAAGGAAGGGTGAAGATCACCATGACTCTTATGCAAGGTAGGAGATAAAAGTAAAAGATAGGCCCTTCGCAGAGGGAAGCAGAGGTTGTCATGCGCTTTTATGGTTGGATGCACAAAATCTTAATGCGAAAGAACGTCACTTTATATTGCCACTTGTGATATGGACCTTTATTATGCAGTCTGTCGCTTTTATTTCTTCCATATCACACGATCGTATAAAGCTTATTTTCTCCCACACTAATAAGTCATACATATTTAGAGAGCAATTTTTATTGCTTGCACCGATGACAACTTACTTGGAGGATCTTACTCAATCCATAGGTAGGTATGGTGGACTCTCATGGCAAAACTGGTTTAAGGGTATTTGGAAGCACAAGTAGTATCTCTACTTGGTGCGATGAATTTGGCTAGCATGAGGGGGAAAGGCAAGCTCAACCATGTTGGATGATCCATGACAATATAATTTATCTCAGATGTAAGAAAACATAACCCATTACGTTGTCTTCCTTGTCCAACGTCAACTCTTTAGCATGTCATATTTTAATGAGTGCTCACAATCATAAAAGATGTCCAAGATAGTATATTTATATGTGAAGACCTCTCTTTCTTTATTACTTCCTATTAATTGCAACGATGACCAAAACTATGTTTGTCAACTCTCAACAACTTTTATTCATCATACTTTTTCTATGTGAGCTCATTACTCTCCATAAGATCCATATGATCTCTTTGTTTCCTTTTTTTATTCTTTATCTTTCCTTTTATTCACGTAGGATCATGGCAAAATAATCAAGCCCTTGACTCAACACTAATCTTTATTATATATAGCTCACGGACTCGATTACATAGAGGGATCATAAAGCAAAACTCCCAACTAGATCATACTAAAAACTTTATTCTACTAGATCAAGATATTACCAAAAGGATCGAACTAAGAAAAACGGTAAAGATAAAAGTGATGGTGATACGATACCGGGGCACTCCCCCAAGCTTGGCAGTTGCCAAGGGGAGTGCCCATACCCATGTGATTATGTCTCTCTTTTCGGGGGTGGTGATGTGATATTCTTGGCGATGATGCCCCTCAGGATATGATTCTCCTCCTCGAGCTTATTGACCTGCTGCTTGAGGTACATTATTTCCTTTCAGAGTTTTCCTGTAACAGCCAAAGCTCCCTACACCCAAGGGTGCTGCATAGCTGCGGGAGAACCAGTGACACTCTTTTTCAGATTCTCATAAGAAAGAAATATAACATTGGAAGGGATAACCAAGTTTGGAATAGCCGAGCTCTGCAGTTCTCCCATTGTGAATCCAGCTCGGAAGCGGGAAGTGACTTCTTGATCCTCTTCCATGGCATCTATCCTCTTCAAATCAGCCTCCATCTCTTCCTCCATTGCTGGCCCAAAGAGGTCAACATTGTTGTTTGTCATTGATCTCGGTGCCGGATGAGACACCCGACTCTCCCCGACTGACTCTTGCGAAGACATCTTGCTCTAATCTGTAGCAGTAACAGCTCGAAACACAAATAGAGGATAATTGCGTGATACGAGAGTCAAAACCCCCGGGAGATTATATAATGAATTTTTACCGACCAAAATACGTGTCGTGTAAGAAAACGGAGTCCGGAGAGCACACGAGGTGCCCACGAGGTAGGGGGTGCGCCCAGGAGGGTAGGGCATGCCCTCCACCCTCGTGGAGGCCTCGTGTCCTTCTCGGACTGCTTCTTATTTTTCTATTTTTCTAAATATTCCAAAACGGAGAAATATTGCCTAAAAACTATTTTGGAGTCGGCTTACTTACCGTACCACATACCTATTCCTTTTCGGAGTCTGAAACGTTCCGGAAAGTGTCCCTTATGTATTCCTCCGGGGTTACGGTTTCAATAACATTGGTTTCAACATTTATGGGATTACCTGAGATATAATGTTTTATTCTTTGACCGTTCACCACCTTCGGATTTGTGCCTTCGAAGTTGTTGATTTTTATGGCACTGAAACGATAGACCTCCTCGATAACGTAAGGACCTTCCCATTTAGAGAGAAGTTTTCCTGCAAAAAAAGTCTTAAATGAGAGTTGTATAGCAATACATAATCACCTACATTAAACTCACGCTTTTGTATCCTTTTATCATGCCATCTTTTAACTTTTTCTTTAAACAACTTGGCATTTTCGTAGGCTTGGGTTCTCCATTCATCAAGTTAGCTAATATCAAATAACCTCTTCTCACCGGCAAGTTTAAAATCATAATTGAGCTCTTTAATAGCCCAATATGACCTGTGTTCTAGTTCGAGAGGTAAGTGACATGCTTTTCCATAAACCATTTTATACGGAGACATACCCATAGGATTTTTATATGCAGTTCTATAGGCCCATAATGCATCATCAAGTTTCTTGGACCAATTCTTTCTAGACCTATTGACAGTCTTTTGCAAAATTAATTTGAGCTCTCTATTACTCAATTCTACTTGACCACTAGACTGAGGGTGATAAGGGGATGCAATTCTATGATTAACATCATACTTAGCAAGCATTTTACGGAAAGCACCATGAATAAAATGTGAACCACCATCAGTCATTAAATATCTAGGGACTCCAAATCTTGGAAAAATAACTTCTTTAAGCATTTTAATAGAAGTGTTACGATCAGCACTACTAGTTGGAATAGATTCTACCCACTTAGTAACGTAATCAACAACAACTAAAATATGTGTATATCCATTAGAGGCAGGAAAAGGTCCCATATAGTCAAAGCCCCAAACATCAAATGGTTCAATAACGAGTGAATAGTTCATAGGCATTTCTTGACGTCTACTAATATTACCAATTCTTTGACATTCATCACAAGATAAGACAAACTTACGGGCATCCTTGAAGAGAGTAGGCCAATAAAAACCAGATTGCAATACCTTATGTGCAGTTCTATCTCCAGCATGGTGTCCTCCATAAGCTTCGGAGTGACACTTGTGTAGGATCTGTTCCTGTTCATGCTCAGGTACACAACATCTAATAACACCATCTACTCCTTCTTTATAAAGATGTGGGTCATCCCAAAAGTAATGCCTCAAATCATAGAAGAACTTTTTCTTTTGCTGGTATGTGAAACTAGGTGGTATGAATTTGGCAACAATGTAATTAGCATAATCAGCATACCATGGAGCAGTATGAGAAGCATTTATGACATTTAATTGCTCATCAGGAAAGCTATCATCAATAGGTAGTGGGTCATCAAGCACATTTTCTAACCTAGACAAGTTGTCTGCAACGGGGTTCTCAGCTCCCTTTCTATCAACAATATGTAAGTCAAATTCTTGTAGCAAGAGAACCCATCTAATAAGTCTAGGTTTAGCATCTTTCTTTTCCATAAGATATTTAATAGCAGCATGATCAGTGTGAATAGTTACTTTAGAATCAACAATATAAGGTCTGAACTTATCACAAGCAAATACAACTGCTAAGAATTCTTTTTCAGTAGTAGCATAATTTCTTTGAGCATTGTCTAGGGTTTTACTAGCATATTGAATAACGTTTAATTTCTTATCAACTCTTTGCCCTAGAACAGCACCTACAGCATAATCACTAGCATCACACATAATTTCAAAGGGTAAATTCCAATCAGGTGGCTGAACAATAGGTGCAGAGATCAATGCTTTCTTAAGTATTTCAAATGCTTCTACACAATCATCATCAAAGACAAATGGTATATCTTTTTGTAATAAATTAGTCAGAGGCCGAGAAATTTTTGAGAAGTCCTTAATGAACCTCCTATAAAATCCGGCGTGACCAAGGAAACTTCTTATACCTTTGATGTCCTTGGGGCATGGCATCTTTTCAATAGCATCAACCTTGGCTTTATCAACTTCAATACCTCTTTCAGAAACTTTATGCCCCAAGACAATACCTTCATTAACCATAAAGTGGCACTTTTCCCAATTCAAGACAAGATTAGTTTCTTCACATCTCTGCAAAACTCGATCAAGGTTGCTCAAGCAATCATCAAAAGAAGATCCATAGACGGAGAAATCGTCCATGAAAACCTCACAAATCTTTTCACAAAAGTCAGAGAATATAGCCATCATGCATCTTTGAAAGGTAGCAGGTGCATTACATAAACCAAAAGGCATACGTCTATAAGCAAAAGTACCAAAAGGGCAAGTAAAAGTAGTCTTTGATTGATCCTTGGCTGACACAGGTATTTGAGAGAAACCAGAATAACCATCTAGAAAGCAAAAATGTGTATGTTTGGATAATCTTTCTAGCATTTGATCGATAAAAGGTAAGGGGTAATGATCCTTTTTAGTGGCCTTATTTAATTTGCGGAAATCAATTACCATCCTATAACCTGTAATAATTCTTTGAGGAATCAATTCATCTTTATCATTAGGAACGACAGTAATACCTCCCTTCTTAGGGACACAATGGACAGGACTTACCCACTGACTATCAGCAACGGGATAGATTATACCTGCCTCAAGGAGCTTTAGTATTTCCTTTCTTACCACTTCTTTCATTTTAGGATTCAGCCGTCGTTGATGATCACGAACTGGTTTAGCATCTTCTTCCAAATTTATTTTATGTTGACATAGAGTGGGACTAATGCCCTTAAGATCATCAAGAGTATACCCAATAGCAGCACGGTGCTTCTTCAGAGTTTTCAATAATCTCTCTTCCTCATGCTCTGAAAGGTTAGCACTAATAATAACAGGATATATCTTTTTCTCATCAAGATAAGCATATTTAAGAGTATCAGGCAACGGTTTAAGCTCAAACACGGGATCACCCTTGGGTGGAGGAGGATCCCCTAGGATTTCAACAGGCAAATTGTGTTTCAGAATAGGTTCCTGTTTAAAGAATACTTCATCTATTTCCCTTCTTTCATTCATAAACATATCATTTTCATGGTCTAGCAAATATTGTTCTAAAGGATCACTAGGAGGTACGGCAATAGAAGCAAGACCAATAATTTCATCCTTACTAGGTAATTCTTCTTCACGGTGTTGTCTACTAAATTTAGAGAAATTAAATTCATGAGACATATCATCTAAACCGATAGTAACAACATCCTTTTTGCAATCTATCTTAGCATTAACAGTGTTCAAGAAGGGTCTACCAAATATAATGGGACAAAAGCTATCTTGTGGGGAACCAAGAACAAGAAAATCAGCAGGATATTTAGTTTTCCCACACAAGACTTCAACATCTCTAACAATTCCCATTGGTGAAATAGTATCTCTATTGGCAAGTTTAATTGTGACATCAAAATCTTCTATCTCAGAAGCTGCAATATCATGCATAATTTCTTTGTATAAGTCATAAGGTATTGCACTAGCACTAGCACCCATATCACATAAGCCATGATAACAATGATCTCCTATTTTAACAGAAATAACAGGCATGCCTACCACAGGTCTGTTTTTATCTTTAGCACAAGGTTTAGCAATTCTAGCAGTCTCATCAAGGAAATGAATAACATGCCCATCAATATTATCAGACAAGAGATCTTTAACAATAGCAATATCAGGTTCAACTTTAATTTGCTCAGGAGGTGTATAAGTTTTAATATTGCTTTTACGAACCACAGTTGAAGCTTTAGCATGATCCTTTATCCTAACAGGGAAAGGTGGTTTCTCAACATAAGAAGTAGGAACAATAGGATCATTATAAGTGATAGTCTTTTCTTCAACTTTAATAGGTGCAGCTACTTTTACTTCTATGGGAGGATGATATTTAAACCACTTCTCCTTGGGAGATCAACATAGTAGCAAAAGATTCACAGAAAGAAGCTACTATTTCAGAGTCAAGTCCATATTTAGTGCTAAATTTACGGAAAACATCGGTATCCAGAAAAGATTTAACACAATCAAACTTAGGTGTCATACCTGACTCCTTACCTTTGTTGAGGTCCCAATCTTCAGAGTTGTGTTTAATTCTTTCCAATAAATCCCATTTGAATTCAATAATCTTCGTCATAAAAGAGCCAGCACAAGAAGTATCGAGCATGGTGCGATTGTTATCAGAAAGCCGAGCATAATTTTTTTGAATAATCATTTCTCTTGAGAGCTCATGATTGGGGCATGAATATAACATTGATTTAAGCCTCCCCCAAGCTTGAGCGATGCTTTCTCCTTCACGAGAGCAAACATTATATATATAATTGCGGTCACGATGAACAAGATGCATAGGATAAAACTTCTGATGAAATTCCAATTTCAATCGTTTGTAGTTCCATGACCCCGTATCATCACATAGCCTATACCATGTCAATGCATCTTCCTTCAAAGATAAAGGGAAGACCTTCTTCTTAATAACATCTTCGGGTTCACCTGCAAGCTTAAATAATCCACAAACTTCATCCACATATATTAGGTGCTCATCAGGATGCTTTGTTCCATATCCTGCAAAAGGATTAGCTAGCAGTTTTTCTATCATACCCGAAGGAATTTCAAAGCAGACATTTTCATTTTAAGTAGGTTTAGTAGGTTGAGGAGCAACTCTTTGCTCTACTGGTCGGGGTGAAGATACCCCGAACAAGCCCCTCAGAGGGTTACTTTCCATAGTAACAAGTGACAGTAAATTTCAGCACACTATATAAATTTTACCTTACCAAATTCCACCTACCAAAGGCGCTTCACTCCCCGGCAACGGTGCCAGAAAAGAGTCTTGATGACCCACAAGTATAGGGGATCTATCGTAGTCCTTTCGATAAGTAAGAGTGTCGAACCCAACGAGGAGCAGAAGGAAATGATAAGCGATTTCCAGCAAGGTATTCTCTGCAAGTACTGAAATAAGTGGTAACAGATAGTTTTGTGATAGGATAATTTGTAACGAGCAACAAGTAACAAAAGTAAATAAAGTGCAACAAGGTGGCCCAATCCTTTTTGTAGCAAAGGACAAGCCTGGACAAACTTTTATATAGAGAAAAGTGCTCCCGAGGACACATGGGAATATCGTGAAGCTAGTTTTCATCACGTTCATATGATTCGCGTTAGGTACTTTGATAATTTGGTATGTGGGTGGACCGGTGCTTGGGTACTGTCCTTACTTGGACAAGCATCCCACTTATGATTAACCTCTATTGCAAGCATCCGCAACTACAACAAAAGTATTAAGGTAAACCTAACCATAGCATGAAACATATGGATCCAAATCAGCCCCTAACGAAGCAACGCATAAACTAGGGTTTAAGCTTCTGTCACTCTAGCAACCCATCATCTACTTATTACTTCCCAGTGCCTTCCTCTAGGCCCAAATAATGGTGAAGTGTCATGTAGTCGACGTTCACATAACACCACTAGAGGAGAGACAACATACATCTCATCAAAATATCGAACGAATACCAAATTCACATGACTACTAATAGCAAGACTTCTCCCATGTCCTCAGGAACAAACGTAACTACTCACAAAGCATATTCTTGTTCATAATCAGAGGGGTATTAATATGCATATAGGATCTAAACATATGATCTTCCACCAAATAAACCAACTAGCATCAACTACAAGGAGTAATTAACACTACTAGCAACCTACTAGTACCAATCCCGGACTTGAAGACAAGAATTGGATACAAGAGATGAACTAGGGTTTTGAGAGGAGATAGTGCTGGTGAAGATGTTGATGGAGATTGCCCTCTCCCGATGAGAGGAGCGTTGGTGATGACGATGGTGATGATTTCCCCCTCCCGGAGGGAAGTTTCCCCGGCAGAACAGCTCCGCTAGAGACCTAGACTGGTTCCGCCAAGGTTCCGCCTCGTGGCGGTGGAGTTTCGTCCGAGGAGATGGCTTATGATTTTTCCCTCATCGAAAGACTCCATATTGCAGAAGATGGCCATCAGAGGGCCACCAGGGGGCCCACGAGGTAGGGGGCACGCCCAGGGGGTAGGGCGTGCCCCCACCCTCGTGGGCAGGGTGTGGCCCCCTGGTGAACTTCTTGCGCTCAGTATTTTTTATATATTCTGAAAACGTCTTCCGTGAAGTTTCAGGACTTTTGGAGCTGTGTAGAATAGGTCTCTAATATTTGCTCCTTTTCCAGCCCAGAATCCTAGCTGCCAGCATTCTCCCTCTTTATGTAAACCTTGTAAAATAAGAGAGAATATGCATAAGTATTGTGACATAATGTGTAACAACAGCCCATAATGCAATAAATATCGATATAAAAGCATGATGCAAAATGGACGTATCACAATGCATAAGGACATAATACTTCTATGCAGCAATGAGGATAGTCCTCAGATCATGGACCCAGTCCGCATCATTGCTACTACCATCTTGCAACTTTTTTTCTCTAGGAACATATCAAAAATAAACGGGGAGCTACATCGCAAGATATAGATCTACAACATAGATATGCAAATACTATCAGGACTAAGTTCATGATAAATTAAAGTTCAAATAATCATATTACTAAAGAACTCCCACTTAGATAGACATCCCTCTAGTCATCTAAATGATCACGTGATCCATATCAACTAAACCATATCCGATCATCACGTGAGATGGAGTAGTTTTCAATGGTGAACATCACTATGTTGATCATATCTACTATATGATTCATGCTCGACCTTTCGGTTTCAGTGTTCTGAGGCCATATCTGCACATGCTAGGCTCGTCAAGTTTAACCCGAGTATTCTGCATGAGCAAAACTGGCTTGCACCCGTTGTATGTGAACGTAGAGCTTATCACACCTGATCATCATGTTGTGTCTCGGCACGACAAACTGTAGCAACGGTGCATACTCAGGGAGAACACTTATACCTTGAAATTTAGTGAGAGATCATCTTATAATGCTACCACCGTACTAAGAAAAATAATATGCACAAAGGATAAACACCACATGCAATCAAATAAGTGATATGATATGGCCATCATCATCTTGTGCCTTTGATCTCCATCTCCAAAGCACTGTCATGATCATCATCGTCACTGGCTTGACACCTTGATCTCCATCATAACATCGTTGTTGTCTCACCAACTATTGCTTCTATGACTATCGCTACCGCTTAGTGATAAAGTAGAGCAATTACATGACGATTGCATTTCATACAATAAAGCGACAACCATAAGGCTCCTGCCAGTTGCCGATAACTTCTACAAAACATGATCATATCATACAACAATTTATATATCATCACGTCTTGACCATATCACATCACAACAAGCCCTGCAAAAACAAGTTAGACGTCCTCTACTTTGTTGTTGCAAGTTTTACGTGGCTGCTACGGGCTTCTAGCAAGAATCGTTCTTACCTACGCATCAAAACCACAACGATTTTTTGTCAAGTGTGCTGTTTTAACCTTCAACAAGGACCGGGCATAGTCAAACTTGATTCAACTAAAGTTGGAGAAACAGACACCCGCCAGCCACCTGTGTGCGAAGCACATCGGTAGAACAAGTCTCATGAACGCGGTCATGTAATGTCGGTCTGGGCCGCTTCATCCAACAATACCGCCGAATCAAGGTAAGACGTTGTTGGTAAGCAGTATGACTATTATCGCCCACAACTCTTTGTGTTCTACTCGTGCATATAACATCTACGCATAGACCTGGCTCTAATGCCACTGTTGGGGAACGCAATATTTCAAAGAAATTCCTACGCTCACGCAAGATCTATCTAGGAGAAGCATAGCAATGAGTGGGGAGAGTGTGTCCACGTACCCTCGTAGAATGAAAGCGGAAGCGTTTAGTAAGGTGGTTGATGTAGTTGAACGTCTTCACGATCCAACCGATCCAAGTACCGAACGTACGGCACCTCCGTGTTCAGCACATATTTAGCATGATGACATCCCTCAAGATCTTGATCCAGTTGAGGATGAGGGAGAGTTCTGTCAGCACGACGGCGTGGCGACGGTGATGATGAAGTTACCGGCGTAGGGCTTCGCCTAAGCACTACGACGATATGACCGAGGTGTTAAATTTGGAGGGGGGCACCACACATGGCTAGGAACAATTGATGTCTGCTCTAGGGGTGCCCTTCCCATGTATATAAAGGAGGGAGAGGGAGGGAGTCAGCCTAGGGCGTGCCCAAGTAGGAGGAATCCTACTTCGCCCCCTAGTCCAATTCGGCCCCCTACCATATTTGGACAAGGGGGAAAGGAAGGAGGGGGGAGGGGAAGTAAGTAGGAGTCCTACTTCATACTTTCCTTTTCCTCCTCTCCTTTCCCTTTCTGCCCATGTGGCTGGCCCTATAGGGGCGCACCAGCCCCTTGTGGGCTGGTGTGTTCCCTTACTTGGCCCATTAAGCACATATCTTTGCTGGGGGTTGCCCGGAACCCCTTCCGGTGACCCGGTATCACCCATAACACTTCCGGTGTCCAAATACCATCGTCCTATTTATGAATCTTTACCTCTCGACCATTTCGAGACTCCTCGTCATGTCCGTGATCTCATCCGGGACTCCAAACAAACTTCGGTCATCAAATCACATAACTCATAATACAAATCGTCATCGAATGTTAAGCGTGCGGACCCTACGGGCTTCGAGAACTATGTAGACATGACCGAGACACATCTCCGGTCAATAACCAGTAGCGAAACCTGGATGCTCATATTGGCTCCTACATATTCTACGAAGATCTTTATCGGTCAAACCACATAACAACATACCTTGTTCCCTTTATCATCGGTATGTTACTTACCCGAGATTCGATCGTCGGTATCATCATACCTAGTTCAATCTCATTACCGGCAAGTCTCTTTACTCATTCCGTAATGCATCATCCCGTGACTAACTCATTAGTCACATTGCTTGCAAGGCTTATAGTGATGTGCATTACCGAGAGGGCCCAGAGATACCTCTCCGATACACGGAGTGACAAATCCTAATCTCGATATATGCCAACCCAACAAACACCTTCGGAGACATCTGTAGAGCATCTTTATAATCACCCAGTTACGTCATGATGTTTGATAGCACACAAGGTGTTCCTCCGGTATTCGGGAGTTGCATAATCTCATAGTCAGAGGAACATGTATAAGTCATGATGAAACCAATAGCAATAAAACTAAATGATCATTATGCTAAGCTAACATATGGGTCTTGTCCATGACACACTACAAAAAAGACACATCCGTGACATTTTGGGCCGAACGATTTTTTTCTGTCATACATATGACACTTCTATGATGATAATTGTGACAAAACCCGTTATCATCATAGATGTGGTGGGCTCCTACTTCTATGACAAAAAATCATGACAGAAAATGGGCTTTTCGTCCTGGGCGGGCCGGAGACGCAGCTGCATGACATTCTTTGGGCCGTCCATGACGGAAAAAATCGTGGTAGAAGCGAGGGGGAGGAAAATTTCGGGGAGTTCCCGGTTACGGTGGGAGGTCGGGGGCCGAGCGATGCACGTTTCTCTCGTACACGTACGCGTGTGTGTGCGAGGCGTTGGCTCTAACTGAACCCGAGCGAGGTGTTGGGCTCTAACTGAACCCGAGCGATTGCACTGCACGCTACGCGTTACTGAACCCGAGCGATCGATCGATGGCTATTAACTAAACCCGATCGAGCGATTCCTTCGCTACTGCTGCTAACTGAAGCCGGTCGATTGGATGAACAGTGAGCGTCACGGGGGGGGTGGATGAATAGTGAGCGGTGGCGTTACCTCTGGATGAACAGGACCCCGTGGTGTGGAGGGCTGGATGAACAGTAGACGGTGGAGGGGTGCCCGTGGAGGGGTGGTTGAACAGGACCCCGTGGTTTGGAGGGCTGGATGAACAGTAGACGATGGAGGGGTGCCCGTGGAGGGGTGGTTGAACAGTAGCCGATGGAGTAGCGCGCGGTGGAGGCTAGATGAATAGGAGCCCGTGGAGGCTGGAGGAGGTCGATGGTAGCCCGTGGAGGCTGGAGGAGGTCGACGGTGGAGATGAACAGTATCCCGTGGAGTCCCGGTTTGCTGTACGCCACACCCCTCCTGATGAACAGGACCCCTGTTTCGACCGTAGCGCTCCAACACAAGTCCGTTTCGTCCGTTTTGCGGTTCGCCACACCCCTCCCGATCAACAGGACCCCCGTTTCGACCGTACGAGGTCCGTTTCCTCCGTTTTGCGGTACGCCAGACCCCTCCCGATCAACAGGACCCCGTTCCGAACATAGGAGGTCCATTTCCTCCGTTGTGCGGTACGCCAGGCCTCGTTTCCATCGCCTGTTCCGTCCATGCCCTCCCGATGAACACGACCACGCATTCCGTTCCGACCCTGCTGGTTGGCTTCCATGCATTCCGTTGCCTCCCGATGAACACGACGCATTCCGTTGCCTCCTGATGAACATGATGCATTCCGTTGCCTCCCATGAACATGACACATTCCGTTGCCTCCCCATGAACACGACGACAACGCTGTTTCTCTGTTCCGACCCAGCCATGTACACGAGCCCTGGCCGTACGTATGCGCGAGTAGGCGTTTGAGACCCCACCCGTATGTACACATACGTGGCCTTATTTTCTTTCTTGCACCTGGCCGCTGTGCGTACGTGTACATGCTACGTGCACGCCTCTACTACGACACGCACGCGCCTCTACTATGACACGTGCGCGCCTCTACATCCACCAGTATATATGTATGTACACGTTCGCGACCAGAATGACAATGCTACGTACGCTTCGACCAGGTGGGTCCCGATTGTCAGGCACTTCCTTGTGTGCGAAGATGTAGCTGGTGGGTCCCAGCAGTCAGGGGGGCGAATCATTTTTTTGCCCGGACGCACTTCCTTGCCCGTCCGGTGGGTCCCAGCTGTCGGGTGGAGGAATCATTATTTTCCGCGTAATAAGGAGGCACTTCCTTGCTGCGGCCATGGACCCAGCTATCAGCCTCTCCACGTACAGTCCACATCCGATGGAAGTCGTTCCTTGACCATGTTGACCACGCCGCGCCGAGAGCACCAGGGCGGTGGATGACGGCGAGGCCTAGAAAGGGGACGACGGGGAGCCGGGGAAGACGCGGCAGTGGAAGCCCGCGCGGAGAGGAGTACGAGGGTTCACTGGTTTGGCTGCGGTGTGAGGCTGCCGTCGCTGCAGGGCCTGGCCAGCGGTGGGAATAGTAGGGGGCGGTGAGGCCTCCGTGGCAGCACAGCCGGCCATGGGAGGCAGGAGCATGTAGCACGACCGGCGCTGCTTTGGGCGGCTGGAGCAAGAAGACCAGAGGTTGAAGAAGCACTACGGCCGTTGGATGGACATCGTACGGTCACTGGAGCTAGAATCATTCATATTGACTAAAGTTGACAAAGGCCCCCGTCCCAGTCAACTTAGTAGGCCCACAAGTCAGCCTCCCACCATGGTGGGTCCCAGCTAGCAGGGGGAGTATTCATTTTTTTGTGCGTAATAAGGAGGCACTTCCGGTGGGTCTGAGCTGACAGCGGGGGAACATTTTTTTCACGAAATACGCTGGCCCGTCCGGTGGGTCCTAGCATTAAGGGGGGAAACGTTTTTTTGCGAAATAAGGTGGCCCGTCCGATGGGTCCCTGCTGTCAGGTGGAGGAATAATTATTTTGCACGTAATAAGGAGGCACTTCCTTGTGGCCGCCTAGACCCAACTGTCAGCCTCTCCACGTAGAATACTCTTCCGATGGAAGTCGGTCGTTGACCATGTTGACCACGCCGCGCCGAGAGCACCAGGGCGGTGGTCTGGACGACGGCGAGGCCTAGGAAGGGGACGACACGGAGCCGGGGAAGATGCAGCAGTGGAAGCCCGCGCAGAGAGGAGTATGAGGGTTCACTGGTTCGGCTGCGGTGTGAGGCTGTCGTGGCCGCAGAATAACAGGGTGTGTGGGTGAGTAGAGGGATGGCCTGGCCAGCGGTGGGAGTAGTACGGGGCGGTGAGGCCTTCGCGGCATCACAGCCGGCCATGGGAGGCAGGAGCACGCGACACGACCGGTGATGCTTTGGGCGGCTGGAGCAAGAAGACCAGAGGTTGAAGAAGCACTACGGCCGTTGGATGGACATCGTACGATCACTGCAGCTAGAATCGTTTATATTGACTAAGTTGACAAAGCCCTTAGTACGCGTCAACTTAGTAGGCCCACGGCTCGGATATGGCAGAGAACATATAGCCCATTTGTGATTTGTAAGAATGTACAGCCCATTTTTTAATTCTAATGGAATTTACTACAACCCATTTACAGTTTGTTAAAAGTACATCCTGACTTCAAGCTACGACAACGATTAATAATTCCAAACAACCGCTCAAAACAGAATTCAAAAAAAATTCCCACATTTCGATGGGATCCGAAATATTTTTATCCGAAATTTCTAGTCAAGTCAAATATAATTTCAAAATAAAGTTGTATTACGTTAAAATACAACGAAATATTGCGCGCGCAACAAGTAATGAAATTAAAATTTTCAAATTCCAAAAATAATATATTTTTCAAACTAATTACGTGTTTGGTGCATAGTAACTGTCCAGTTATTATAATTACATCCCATTTATTATTACTTAAAGTCCATTTTCTTGTTAAACCTAATGCATACCTCCTAGGAAAGTTTGCAGCCCAGCGGGGCGGAGAATAACAAGTTGGCCCAGATATTGTGTACAACTGTCGGCCCAGTTGCATTGCTGATGTTGAAAAAAGGCCTGATTAATACAGTACAACCTAACATGGTTACTCAGCCCACATTCAGCGACGCCGGAAAGGCCCAAACAAGGCTTCTATACAACTTTTTGAAGTCACTGAGCTCAATTAATAACTTAAGAAAAAAGTTAGATTACAGTGGAACCTAATTAAAAGCTGTCATGAGCAAATAAATAATTCAACGGGTCCCACTTGTGTGTGTGCGCACACGTGTGTGTGTGTGTGAGAGAGAGAGAGATAGAGAGAGAGACCCATCGGTCGATGCTCGTAAATACATCTGTCGGTGTCAAAACCGGCGGATCTCAGGTAGGGGGTCCCGAACTATGCGTCGAAGGCGGATGGTAACAGGAGGCAGGGAACACGATGTTTTACCCAGGTTCGGGCCCTCTTGATGGAGGTAAAACCCTACGGCCTGCTCGATTTATTCTTGATAATATTAGTAGTACAAGAGTTGATCTACCACGAGATCGGATAGGCTAAACCCTAGAAGCTAGCCTATGGTATGATTGTAGGTTGGCCTACGGACTAAAACCCTCTGGTTTATATAGACACCGGAAGGGGCTAGGGTTACACAAGGTCGGTTACAAACGAGGAGATATACATATCCGTATTGCCTAGCTTGCCTTCCACGCCAAGTAGAGTCCCATCCGGACACGGGACGAAGTCTTCAATCTCGTATCTTCATAGTCCAACAGTCCAGCCAAAGGATATAGTCCAGCTGTCCGGAGACCCCCTAATCCAGGACTCCCTCAGTAGCCCCTGAACCAGGCTTCAATGACGATGAGTCCAGCATGCAGTGTTGTCTTCGGCATTGCAAGGCGGGTTCCTCCTCCGAATACACCATAGAAGAATTTGAATACAAGGATAGTGTCCGACCCTGCAAAATAAGTTCCACATACCACCGTAGAGAGAATAATATTACCACAAATCTAATCTGCTGACACATTTTGGCAGCATGACATCACACCATGGCCCGATAATTTTTTGAACCGTTTTTCTTTAACCAGCTCCGCACATAACGCGAGGCGGTTTCTTGACATGTCTTGTCAAAGCAGAGATCGTGTTCCCCTTATTACGGGATCCTCATCAATACGGACGTGGGTAACCCAACCGTGCCTAGGACTCCTAGATTTTAGGCAAGTCCCAAACGGCCACGAGGAGGACGCTTGATATTCACCCTCTTTATAAAGGGACAAGGTTGTTACTTTTTCCCCTCCCATGCTTAATCGAATCCCTTCCCCGCCTCGAGTCCTAACACCCAAAGCCAAGGTCAGGTGCTTCGGACCTTCAATCATGTCCGGATCCAGCCTTCAAGGCTGGTGGATGCCTTTCTTCATCATGGAGGAGGACATCAAGAAGTTGAGGGAAGCCAGATATCTGACCGCCAAAATTTTGCATAGGCTGCCCGCCCGAGGGCAGGTCGTCCCTACTCCCGAACCCAACGAGAGCGTTGTGTTCGTCTCCCACATCCTCCGAGGACTAGGCCTCACTCTGGATCCCTTTGTTAGGGGTCTGATGTTCTATTACAGGCTGAATTTTCACGATCTGGCCTCGGACTCCCTTCTTCACAACTCGTCATTTATTGTCGTCTGTGAGGCCTTCCTCCGCATTACCCCTCACTTCGGCTTGTGGCTCAAGACCTTCGATGTGAAGCCAATGGTCGAGGGACAGTATGCAGCGTGCGGAGGTGCTTTAATAAGCAAAATTGCTGATGCTCCATGGCCAAAGGGGTCCTTTCCAGAGCTGTCCGGATTGTGGCAACGGGAGTGGTTTTACGTCATAGCTCCCCGAAGTGCCAAGTGGGTAGCTGCCCCCACCTTTCGCTCGGGCCCTCCACCACCACTGATGTCATGGATCAGCAGGGGACTGAGCTAGGGTCCAGCTAAGGACGTGCCAATACTGCAGAGCCATATCCAAGATCTCTTCGAGGGAGATTTCAGTCTGGTTATGGTAATGCAAGTCATGCTGGTTCGTCGAGTCTAGCCTTGCAAACGCCGGCCCTTCCGTATGTGGGAATTCAACCCAGAGGGACCGTGCACTATTCAGAATTTCCTCGGCATGATGCACGAGGAGATGTACAAATCGTTCTTTGGACCCCAAATAGAGTGTCCGGACACCACCGAGGACGTGGGCCTAAGCAGCAACCGCACCGCTACCCAAGTAAGTAATCCCATGGCCGAATGCACCGTCCTTTTATTTATCATTACATCATCCTAAAGAATCGCTCTTTGACCAGGACTGGATAACAACGGCGAAGATGATCCGGTGTTCGGCCCCCCTTCCTGAAGGCTTGGACAATCCGGTGCTGGAAAAGATGCTCAAGCCAGCACCTTGTCTGGTGCCCTCAAGGGAAGATGAAGGGGGAATAAAGAGGGAAAAAGAAGGCCTCCATCTCTACCTATCCCAACCGAGGGAATGAGTGCCTCCGCGAGGGAGGATAACCGAGGGTAAGAATCTGACACTCTCTCTCCTCGGGGAAGGAAGAGGACTACCTCCGAAGATCCGGAAATCAAGGTTTCCAAACAGGAGAAGAAATCTCCGCCAGAGGGTCCTGCCTTGGAGGGTGTTCTTGCTGCACAATGTCCGCGCGGGGATCAGCCCTCTAACGAGCTGCAAGTAATCAAAAGGTATTTAATAGTGAAGATATCCTACCTTACTTCTGAGGAAAATAACCTAAGTATTTATCTTGCAGTTCGGATCTTAGCCCTTCTTAGCTAAGTTCGTCTTTGGGGGATCTTCTTCCGAAGATGATGGAGAGCGAAACGCCTCCCCCTGCCACACCACCTTACGAAGCGGGCGATCCTGAGGTGTCGTCGCGGAGGGCTTCTCCTGATCCGGCAAGGCCAGAAGGTAATCCTATGGCCACCCGAAGTCCTCAGTATCCGGCTCTCGAGGAGAGCAATCAAAAGAGTCCGGTACCGTCTGCTGCGCGGTCGGATGTACGGAGGGATCTGCTGGAAAAGGCGGTTATCTCAGAAGAGCACCGCACATTGATGGGTACAGTGATTGAAAGGATTTCGTCCGCCGAAAGTGGGCTGCATGAAGCCTTTATGAGTCTATTGACGGGTTTTGAGGTACGTGAAATGATGTATATTTTTTGAAAGTACCGCACATTTTTAGATGTGCCCTGTGTAGATAGTAGGCCCTGAGACTCTGGTTGTTGTCGAAAACGACGGCAAACAGAGGATCATAGTCCCAGGTAATAACCAAACTGCCTGTATGTGCAGGTGATGGAGGCTCCGGTGGCTAGCTGGACTGATGGGTATGCCGAAGTAAAGCGGCAGCTGGATGCGGCAGATGCCGACATCGTGCTTGTCAACGAGCGTCTTGACGAGGCATAGGGTTAGTGGCCTTTCTGGTGATTTTCACATAATAATATCAGCACGATGCCAGTATCTTTAATATGTTCTGACTGCAGATGGAGCGGCCACCATGGAGACCCTTCGGGCGGAGCTGGCCCGAGCCAAGGAGCAAGCAAGGAGTAGCAATGCAATTGCTTTGCAAGCGGCCGAAGAGTTAAGGGACGAATAGGCCGCACATTGCGAGAGCAAAGAGAAAATGGCCAAGATGGCTGTAAAGTTAAAGGATACTGCCGACCGCTGCCAGCTTCTTGAAGAAGAAAACCGGGCGAAGGCGATGGACCTAGAAAAGGCCACGATGGCGACCAAACACACCCGCTCTGCGATGAGAGCGGAAAAGGAGGAGCTGCGTGAAGCCGGGGATATCGCGGCTGGGAAACCCTTTATGCTGCAGAGGAAGTTTGGAGATCCTCGGTATGCCCCTCTGGACCGACTGTGGGGTTCGGCGGACGCATATCTGGACTTGACGGCGAGTGCTGTCGATGCGTCCGAATACTTCTGAGATCAAACGGATGGTGAAGTGGACAAGCTATTCTGGTCACAATTTAACGTTCCAGAGCATCCGCTTCCATTTACTAATTGTCTTGCCGAATGGGCCGAGCTGAATAGATTGTCCGGACTCGCCATGAGGTCTGTTGTGGATCATCTGTGGCCGGAAAGGCCAAAGCCGAACATCTATTTTAGTTTGGTGCAGCAATTCCTTGGTGCAATGCTGCGCATTAATGCGATGAAGAGGTCGGCGTGCATAGAAGGCTCGTGGATGGCCCTTGCCCATGTCAAAACATACTGGGCGGAGATGGATGCCACCACTATTGCGGCACAGGGTTCGGCCATAGGCCGAGTGGCTGCCGAGCACTATTTTGAAGAAGTTCTTGAAGGCGCTCGTTCAATAGAGGCCCAATGCTCGAAGAATATTATGTTTGAGTGACATGTATTCCCATTGTAAAAACAATGTTTTATTAAGTTTATCAAGGCTGTATTTATACTTTTGCCCGAAAGTATTATGATACCTCCTGTGCGGCCGTTTATGTATATATGTATATAACCTGAAAGATTGTAGTCGTCAGCTTCATCCCCCACGCATATAATGCGGGGGTGTTCGCAGAAGACGCATGTTCACACTTGACCCAACGTCTTGGTCCATTATGGAGGTGATAACGCAGTGAACTAGGCAACCAGACTATAATGCTTTAACACTTTCACTTAGCCAGAGGAGTTTGACAGTGGGGCTACTATATAGCCCCTGGTGGCTCCGCACTCATCCGAGTTCGGGGTGCGTACATGCCTGGCCGGGAAACGGCCCTTCGTTAAGGCGGAGGAATCCCGAAGATTCTGATAAGTCATCGAGTGGTTGACCAGTCTCACGCTATATCATGACAGTCAGTTTTCGGCTTTCTCTACTGAGGTGCTCATCCGGATGAACCAGGGCACAATCGCAGTAGTTCTCCTGGTGCCGCCTTAGCCGATAGAGCGGAACGTAAGGCAGCAAAACACAGGAGCCGGGCAAACCCAACATTTGACCAAAGACATCATTCGGAGCTGATGCATATAAGGCCAAACTCGCGACGCCGAACACTCCCTAAGGTATTCGGTCTTTATGGTGTAAACCGGGCCTAAACAGTGCCCTTGGTAATAAGCCCATGGTGTCCAGGTATGTGCAATATTCTGATGTGGCCACATGCCAATACGTCAGCATCCTTCTCAAGACGGGTGTAGCACAATGGTCATCTGCGCTGGGTCTTAATCTAAAAAGGTTTACGCAGGGTCTTAATCTAAAAAGAATCCTTGGAACGGGTCCCTGCTGCACGTCTGCGCCTGTGTCTCCGTTGTGCCGTATTCTGGACGGGTGTAGCACGATGGTCATATGAAAAAGAGAGGAACTTAGTTGAAAAGTTGCCGTGCAAAAGGTAAGTTATACTAAATAAACAATATGAGTAAAGTTGAGCCTGATTGTCACTTGTGCGCACGTGTTGAGCCCCTTGTATTGTAATAGGGGTATAGCCATCAAACCTGTATTAATTACATATAGCAGTACCAGACTCGTCCAACCGTGTCCGTGGTCTTAACGACCTGTCAGATGCTTTAGTTGGTGAGGCCGTTTAGTGTGCGGCTGCCAAGGCAGTCGCACGGTCTTCCGCGCGCAAGGAGCTCTCAATATTTCCATTTACTGTAATGATTCCATGTGGACCGGGCATCTTAAGCATGAGGGAAGCGTAATGCGGTATTGCGTTAAAGCGAGCGAAAGCTTCACGTCCGAGTAGTGCTTGATAGCCACTTTGGAACAGAGCGATGTGGAATGTTAAATTTTCGATGCGGAAGTTATCGGGGAAGCCGAATATAACATCTAGTAGCAGGGAGCCCGTGCAGTGGGCTTCTGGGCCTGGCGTTACTCCTTTAAAGGTAGTATTGCTATGGCTAATTTTTATTGGGTCTATCCCCATTTTGCAGACTGTGTCCTGATATATCAGGTTTAGACTACTGCCGTCGTCCATCAGGACTCGTGTGAAGTAGTATCCGTCAATTATCGGGTCTAACACCAAGGCAGCCCATCCTGCACGCCGGATACTTGCCGAGTAATCCCGATGGTCAAAGGTGATTGGCTGGGACGACCAGTGGCGGAACTCCGCGATGATAGGCCCTTGGGCATGTGTCTCTAGGAGTGCCTCTTTGTTTCTCCCCTTTGTCACGTGTAACACATTTACTGTTTTGACTTCTGGTGGGAATTTCTTCTGTTCCCCAGTGTTTTGCTTGCGAGGTTCGTCCTCATCTTCACTTGGTGTATCCCACCCCTTGTGTTCAGCGTTGAGCTTGCCGGACTGCTTGAAGACCCAACATTCTTTATGGGTATGATTTGCAGGTTTATCGGGGGTGCCGTGGATATGACATATTTTATCCAGAATCTTATTTAGGCTGGACAGTTCATCTCTATTGCCTTTGGAGGCCAGCTTTTGCTGATCTGGCCGAGAGCTTGTGAATCCGGCATTTACCGCCGTGCTCTTCGGGATGTCTTCTTTATTCCGACGCTTGTTTTTGCTGCACCATGGTTTCCCATTTTCGTCCCTGACTTCGGATGTACTTGGGTCGCTGGTGCTGCATCGGGCTAACCAGTTGTCCTCGCCCGCGCAAATGCGGGTCATGAGGCTTGTTAATGCTGCCATTTTTCTCGGCTTTTCTTGGCCGAGGTGTCTGGCGAGCCATTCGTCTTGAACGCTGCGCTTGAAAGCTGCTAAGGCTTCAGCATCCGGACAGTCGACTATTTGGTTCTTTTTAGTGAGAAACTTGTTCCAAAGCTTTCGGGACGACTCTCCGGGCTGTTGAGTTATATGACTTAAATCGTCTGCATCTGGAGGTCGGACATAGGTCCCTTGAAAATTTGCCCGAGAAGCGTCTTCGAGCTCTTCCCAACTTCCAATGGAGTTTTCGGGGAGGCTTTTAAGCCAGTGCCGAGCTGGCCCTTTGAGCTTGAGGGGTAAGTATTTGATGGCGTGGAGATTGTCTCCTCGAGCCATATGGGTATGGAGGATGTAGTCCTCAATCCAGACCCCAGGGTCTATCATTGCATCGTACGCCCCTATGTTTACGGGTTTGAATCCCTCTGGAAATTCATGGTCCAGCACCTCATCAGTGAAACATAGGGGGTGTGCGACACCCCTGTATTTGGGTGTACCGTGTTATTGGGATGTTTGTTGTGCTGTATTGCATGCTGGAGCGCGCTTGCGTGGCCTATAGATGGATCTGGTTGCGCCGTACTTTTGATGCGAGTCCTCACGTGGATCGCGTACCAGCTTATGTGCGGCGTCGTTTGCCGTTCTATGTTGGCCACGAGGTCGTCTATCCAACTGGTTGGCCGTTTTGTTTTCTGATTGCAGGGGATCTAAGGCCTCCTCATCGAATTCAGGTAGCAGCTTTCGCTTCGGGTAGCTCTTGGTATGGCGATTACCGCCGTACTTCGCTGTAGTGTTAAGTACTTCACTCCATCTGATTCTGAGTGTGTCTTGTGCAGCCCTGAGCCTTTGCTTCTGCTTTTTCAGGCTCCTCCCAGTGGCAACTAGCCTTTGATGGGCATTCTGTTTCTCCGGGTGCCTGTCCGGTGTGATGTCGTCCGCACTGTTATCTTCGACGGGGTCGGGTTGTTCGGTTTGATTCTCCGTGTTGCCCTGGTTGGGCGATGGTTCACCCTACTCTATCGCTGGGTCTATATGACCGCTGTTTCTGCCGAGGCGAGATTTGGAGCGGCGCTTATGCTACCGCTTTGACTGCTTCTCGAGGGAACAACCCTTCGGTGCGTCCTTCCATTCCTCGTCGTCGTTTCCTTTGGGTGTGTCCACCATGTATACATCATATGATGAAGTGGGCATCCAGTGCCCTGTGGGCAGTGGTTCCTGTTCGTCTCCTGCATCGTCGTCCATACCGTCGATGTCTTCGGAGTCGAAGTCGAGCATGTCGGTCAAATTGTCGATAGTGGCTACTAAGTGGGTGGTGGGCGGGCGGCGAATTTCTTCTTCATCCGCATCCCAATCCTGCCGGACATAGTTCGGCCAGGGCTCTCCTGACAAGGAGAGAGACCTTAATGAGTTCAGTATGTCGCCGAAGGGCGAGTGCTGAAAGATATCCGCGGAGGTAAACTCCATGATTGGGGCCCAATCGGATTCGATAGGCACGGGCGCAGGCGGTTGGGAGTCCGTGGCCGGGGAGGAATCCGGTAGTTCGGCGTCACGGCTCTCGTGAAGGGTAAGGTCGATACTCGGCTCGATCGCTGATGAGAGTGCGGCCTCCGTGGCGGGGTCTATCCACCCGTCCATGGATGGCGCAGCTGGTTCCGACTTGAGGGTCGGAGCGGTTGCCAGTGCGATCTCCTGAACACTGTCTGATGGTAGAGCTAAATCATACTCATCGTGACCGTGTGGCGCACAAGGCAGGGGCTCGAATCCGTCAGAGATCAATTCTCCGCGGATATCGGTCGTGTAGTTTAAGCTTACAAACCTGACCTGGTGGCCAGGGGCGTAACTCTCGATCTGCTCCAGATGGCCAAGCGAGTTGGCCCGCAGTGCGAAGCCGCCGAACACAAAGATCTATCCGGGGAGAAAAGTCTCACCCTGAACTGCATCACTATCGATGATCGAAGGAGCCATCCCGCCTAATAACGACGACACAGAGGAACTCTCACTAAAAGCACCAATGTCGGTGTCAAAACCGGCGGATCTCGGGTAGGGGGTCCCGAACTATGTGTCTAAGGCGGATGGTAACAGGAGGCAGGGAACTCGATGTTTTACCCAGGTTCGGGCCCTCTTGATGGAGGTAAAACCCTATGTCCTGCTTGATTAATATTGATGATATGGGTAGTACAAGAGTTGATCTACCACGAGATCGGAGAGGCTAAACCCTAGAAGCTAGCCTATGGTATGATTGTATGTTGGCCTACGGACTAAAACCCTCCGGTTTATATAGACACCGGAAGGGGCTAGGGTTACACAAGGTCGGTTACAAAGGAGGAGATATATATATCCGTATTGCCTAGCTTGCCTTCCACGCCAAGTAGAGTCCCATCCGGACACGGGACAAAGTCTTCAATCTCGTATCTTCATAATCCAACAGTCCGGCCAAAGGATATAGTCCGGCTGTACGGAGACCCCCTAATCCAGGACTCCCTCAACATCTTCCAGCCATTTGCATTGCTGATGCTCAGTAAAAACTTATATAGTTGACACAATCATATAGAACATCATAGCACACTGAACTTGCATACAAAAATTTCACGCAGACGGCACAATGAGGATGGAAGCAGTGGATCGCTACGGGAAGGGCTATGTTGAAACCAACAAAGTCATACATAACGGTTCATCGTCTTTATCAATGACGGGGAAATATCTTGAATGTTGTGCAAAGAAAACAGACAGACAACACAATAAGTTTTGCTAGCACATTAAGTTGACGTACAACCCTTTATAAAAAAAGTTTAGGTACAAAATTAGAACATGTCACAATCAAATGTACTGGCATATTAGTGCTTCACACCCATAGCTCGGATTTAACTAGTATCTGACAAGATTCAGTTGTTACCTCAAATTAGAGCACATCCAGGCAGCCAGCCCTGCCTCTTCTCTCGAAGAAGCAGTGGCCTCCACCGCGCAATGGAGTAGGCCCTGTGCCATCCATCGTTCCAAGCAACACGGGGAAAGTCTGACATTGACTCCTGTAATGGACGTCGTCGACGGACCCTGGAACCAGCGGCGGCGGCAGGACTTCGATTGATGGATTGACCACTTCTTCGACATGCACGAACACTCGATACAGGTACATCCCTAACATGGTCCGTGGCGGCCTTGGTGGCGATGAATAGTACAACCCCGATTCCTGCACCAGTATCTCAGCACCAATCACCTTCGATATGGTGGACGGCTTATTCATCCATGCCATAACCGTCAGAGCCCAGCTGTCTGGAGGAACAAACATACTTACGAGCTCACCTCCAAGGTCGTTGATAAGCTCGTTCATGGGCTCGCTGTTCCAAGCACATCAAGGCATGCCGTGGAAGGTAAGCTTTGTTAAAAACTCAAGCTCAGAGGGCACCGAGCCCCATCCTGGGTGCCACCGGTCAAAGCTCACCAGCGCGCCATCGCAGAACAAACGCCGGAAAGATTCAAACACACGACTGCAGTCAAAAGTTGTGCGGAACCTGACGAAGAAATCAGCCGGTGGCGGACAGACTTCGACGAGCAAGTCACTTATTTGGATGCCGTGCGCAATGCCAAGAGCTTTGACAAGGTCGTCCGGTGAGATGGGAGGCCGGTCGCCGTTGATGGTTACCATCAGCACTTTGCCGACAAACTGGTCGTCAAGCGCCGCCATGCCATTGTTGAGCAACAGCATGCAACGACCGAAGGCAGGACGGACCTCAGGATCTCTGGCTCGGAGATCCGCATTGACCGGCGACATGATAGTGCGCTTGAGTACATGGAGTACAGGAGGGGGATTTGGGGGAACTGGAGTAGGAATCAAGATTCCAGTGGTGGGGGAGGGACGGGAGACTGGGGATGAAAAGGTAGCATGAATTTCAAGCACGCGCCAATATGCTCTCGGCGCGCAAGCGCACGAAAACACTAGTGGCGCCCACATGTCGGCCTAAGAGTCCTTATTCTTTCTTTTTGAGAGCCCGGCCTTTTTTTCAGGATCTTTTGAGAGCCCGGCCTAAGAGTCATAATTGACCTGTTGGGCATTGCGTTACTACTCGGCCCATATTCAACGACACCTCACTGGCCCAAACAAGTGTACATCATTGAAAAGACACTGAGCTCAAATTATATAACTTGAAAAAAGGAGATATACTCTGAACACTGGAGAATGGTGATGCCCTCATTTAGCCCACCAGTAGTTCGAGACTAAACAGTTCGAAACAACAATATATACAACATTCAAACACTGACTAGTGACTACTACTGACATAAACAACAAGACATGATAGTTCATAAGAAGTCTTGCTACACCACCGAAACGCACCCATCTGTAGCGCTCAGACTCTCGTGATCCAGACGAGAATGATATTCTAAACAGAAGCAACTATTACATAATAAGAGTGACATAGACGAGGATGACCAAATGACAAGGAATATGCATAACAAAAGAAAGAACTACCCATCCAGAACCAGTAGCAAAGACAACAAAGTCATTCGAAGAGATGATCCAACACCATCATAATTTGCAGCCCCGCTTCAGCGACCAGTGATCTGGAGACACCAGTACTCCACCCTTCCGATGCAACAACCCAATTACCTATCAACCTGAAGGCTTGAACCACATCACTGCTTGTCGTAATTGAGACATCCAAGGATCAAAGTTAATCCAGATGCCTTTGTCATTCTCACCTTCTTTTGGCTGCCGGCTGTATCATTGACAATCAGGGGAGTTTGCTCCCGAACTCCTAGGGCTCGCCGTGTAGACACAATTTTCCATAGCAAACAGAGCCTCTCTGCCATCAAGGTCCTTGCCAACGGTGATCTCCTGGTTAATCAGATAATTGAGTCCGAGAAACAGAGAGTGTGAACCAAGGCTATTTACCCGCCTCCAACTAAAAAATCCTAAAGGCCCCAACAAGCTGGTATCCTGCTCATAGACGTAAAAGCCACTGTCCGGATACTCACGTATTACACGGTGCTTGTATAAAGTGTTTTTTTTTGCAATATAACTTTTCCGGCTCATGTGTACGAATGATCATCAGTCTTTTGCCGTCGTCTGATCGAGCAAGGAACTAGTTGTGCTTCCCTGTTTTTGGCAAAGGTGGTGTGATTACAAAGGGCAGTAACTGTAGGGACACTGCATCATATCAAAAAGGACAGACATTGTTAATGTAAGATCAGCATTGTTCAGAGTATGAGTAGGATAATGCAAGAAACAACATTGATATGTCCCTGTTGGAACAGGGAGGAAAATACAGGGAAATGTATACTGGTTTCAAAAATATAGAAGTGCCATGCATGGTTATACTCATGTTATCTCGCAATCGATTCTTCACAGGAAACTACCATGTCATGCATGTTATGTAATCATGTTCTGTCCTTACAAACAAATTCTTCAAGGTAACTAATAGACCATGCATTGTTATATACTCGTGTTCTATGGGTAGAAATTTTGTGAGGATATTATTCTAGCCATTGATTGCTGAAGGCGAATATAGGTATGTACACATGGTAAGCATTGCAGGATTTCACTACTTCCAAATATAGAGTTCTCCATATGCACATTTACTTCCCTAATGTATGGTTAGATGAAACCAACAGTTTGGTGCATGTTTCTACATCATGAAAATGAGGAAACTAACATGGCCATTGATACACACTCATATTTAGTAGTAGTATATAGATTACTGTAAAATAAGGATAATATCCATATATTCCTAACCGTTTGATTATTCAGGGTACAAATTGGCTGTAATGACATGGTTACAATCGCATGAATTAACTCATTCCAAATATAGCTAATTTACGGCGTCTCTAATACATTGCCATAGTTCTATTCAAATTCTGCTCAAACAGGGATAAGCCAATCATCACAAAAATTTCAAACAGTGTCATGGTGTCATCATTAACATGAGACGGAAACAACTTACACGCGCCGTCCCAGCAATATGTGGTGCCATCTGCTTTGTCGATCGCATAGATGATGCCATTGTGTTCAATAGCATCACAGAAGTGTGTATCAACTTTGACGATGATCCACTGCGAGCCGAGTTGTCTCCAGCTAAAGAAGGCACCGGCATAAAGATAGGCGAGTCCGCAGTCGAACAAGGCAATTAGCTTGAAGTCTGCGTAATTCACATGTCGTGTGGGCACTTGGCAGATTACAATCTTCTGCAAAACAAGGTCCGTCAAACTGATGTAGTAATCTAGATGACTTGGACCATGATGGTAATACTCTATATAATCCAACGGAGGAAGGATAATCTCATGGGAGGTCTGGAAGTTCACGAGCACCAACTTTTTACCGTCTTCTCTGAAGGCAGCCATCCAGTGGGAGTTC
The DNA here is from genome assembly GCF_018294505.1 of Triticum aestivum. Lineage (NCBI taxonomy): Eukaryota > Viridiplantae > Streptophyta > Magnoliopsida > Poales > Poaceae > Triticum > Triticum aestivum. The sequence goes on along the minus strand of NC_057800.1, from coordinate 405,481,236 downwards.
ATGCCGACCCAGTACATACCTGCCAAGAAGTTTTGGGCGATGGTGATCGGATCGATGTCGAGGGAAATGATGTACGGCGACCCACTACATACATGCAAAGAAGTTTCGGCTAATGGAGACCGGATTGAAGTCGAGGGGCATCATGCACGCCTCCGTATCATGGTGAGCCAATCTCGCAAGACCAGATAGTACCAAGCAGGGTATGCTGAAAAGCGTAGGCCTCGCTTCGACGATGGCTGTGTGCATGTCCCTCGAGCATGCAACCAGCCGCAGGGCGCTCAACATATCCATACACGAACAACAGAGGTCGAGGTTGTCACTGGGGAGATTGCTCCAATCATGGCTCATATGGATGTTGCGCGGTTCGCGTTCGGCCATGGTGGAGTTTGGAAGGGGGCTTGATTTACGGGGGAGAAGGATGCCGGTGCTGGAGCGGCTAGCGAGGGAATAGTGGTACTGGGGGAGGCGAGTGAGGCGACGGTACACGGGGGCACAGTGAGATGGAGACGGAGATGGAGATGGAGACGGAGAAGGTGATGGAGATGGAGTGGTGCTATGGGAGCGGAGAGGGAGACGAGGTGAGGCGCCAATGTGTTGTACAACAGCGGTGACAGACTGCACAGTGCACAAGGTGAGGCTGACTTTGGTAACCCGAACACGCCGCCTGGACTAGTGTCAGGCGCAGGGTGTTGTCACTTCACTGTGAGGACCGGATGAATAGTATTTTGACCATCAAGTGTACCACAGTTGTACTACTACTACTACTACTACTACCACTACTACTACTAGTAGTAGTAGTAGGAACATGAGTACTCCAGTATTGTATAGCGGAAATAGGTCTCCCATGCTAGCATGCCTGTTCACTTCATCGTTCATGTATCATCCATATTGCGAGTAGAACCAAATTCTCGTGCATGCCCAATCAACGCCCAGCCGCGATGCATGTAGTGGTCGTTCTGGTGCATCAAGGACGGCATGCAGATCGTTCCACACTTGAGAAGGGGAAAAATGGAAAGGTAGAACGCGGCAGCAGAGGAAGAGAACGCTGGATAACGAGGCTGGGAGGGGATCGAGCGGGAAGTTAATGCTCCACGCCTAAAGGTTTTGGGAAAACCTGATTTTCATAAGGTGACTTATACTCACCTAAACGGAGGGAGTATTCCTTAACCAGAGAATGTTGTGTCTCCCACTCACGCGCTCAAAAAAAACTACGACACATTTTTTTATTTCTTTGCATGCATAGGTCCCACCTATCAGGAAGGATGGGCACGTACACGAACAGGTACGACTCATCAGTCTACCCGCATAGCCTTTTCGTTTAGTCTACCTAGCCGTCTAATCAACTGCCTGCACGCCACTTCTCCCATTTACTTCTCCGTCGGGAACCGATTCTCCTCGGCTTCTTCACCCCCCCTTCGTCTTCATTTGCATCCAAACCCCGTACATATGCAAGCCAATCTCCACTCACACCGAGCCTAACCTGTGAAACAGTGTGCAGGGGGAGAATTAGGAAATGGACACGAAAGTAGTCTTTAGAATGCATTTACTACGTGATCAAACTCATCTTACCTGCTCATCGGAGGAAATCCGAGTGCCCCTCATCGTCGGCATCTCGAGGGGCGTCAACTTGCAACTACGGCCACGCCGCGCTGGAGAGACCCCCAAGGAAACATCCTCGTGCGTTCCACAGAACATCAAGATGCATTTGTATGAGTAGTTTATCTTGTGAGTGAAAAGGATGAATGAGGGAAGGCCTCTAGAGATAGAGATGGACACTACTACTACCAATGTGCTGGCCCGTGTGTTGCAATGGATCCAAAGTAGTAGAATAATACTTGTTCACGTGCTTGAAATATAAACACTCTAGTTTTGATATACATGTGTCAGCAGACATGACAACTTGTCCATGGAAGTTGAACCACGGCGACCATCACGTTTCTTGTTTCTACCACTGCCACACCCACACGCAATTCCCACGATGCCGCTCCAACCCACGGCACGACGTCCCCCGACGTGGACATGGATCCTTTGACGTGGCTATCACTGCCTTGCCCTGCCTTTCCTTCGCTGATAGGTGGGACCCATGCTTATGGGTCCCACATGTCAGTGACAGAATGGTAGGATTGTTCGCGTCAGGGGATCCTCATCCCCCCGACGTGCCCCTCATCCCTCTCGGCCCCACCGCTCCTCTGCCTTTGTGTGCATGACATGCGGGCCAGCTAAACTGCGGCCACCATCAACTTTCTACCACAGACACACCCGATTGGACGCAGTTTGCCTACTCCACTGTTGTGCTCCGATCCGTACTCCTGCACCATCAAATTTTTATCCAGCGGCTGTGACACATTTCGTCCCGGGCATCAATCCTCAGCTGGAGTACTTATGTACTCCCTCCGGTCCTTTTTACTCTGCACATTGGATTTGCCGAAAGTCAAACTTTGCTAAGTTTGACCAAATTTATATTAGAAATTATTAGCATCTATAATATCTAATAAATATAATATGAAAATATATTCCAAGATGAATCTAATGATATTGGTGTTGTTATGTGAATGTCTATAATTTTTTTATATAAACTTGGTCAAAGTTGGATGAGATTGACTTCGGACAAACCTAATATGCAGAGTAAAAAGTACCGGAGGGAGTACTACAGGTAGTACCCGCCGGTGTGGCCATCAACGCCTCGTAACGCCCCAACGCCCAGCTGTGGCACCCTCGCCAAGGCCACGCCACCACCGGCCAGTTCTTCTCGAACGAGTGAGTCACGAACCACGCCACCACCATGAGAATGACATGTTGGCCAGCCGCATTTAAGGTCCACATGTCATTGACTCATAGGCCGGGCACTAAGCCACTGAAGTTCGGTCCCGTGGGCCCCGAGAGGGAAATGTAACTCCCACGGTAGGCCTTGTGGTGCTCCCGCAGTACGAGCTCATGCCAAAACAGGAATTTGTTTCTTACTACTACCAACTAGTACTAGTAAGGTACACGTGCATTGCACGCATGAGATTCTGGTGGTTTGTGCATTATGCTTCTACATGTGGAGCTTTCTGGATTCTAACATGTGGCAAAATCTGGTGGAATGTAAGGTTAGGCAAGTTTGATTAACTTAGGTGAGTGTTTGGTTCAAGTCACACCTTAGGCAAGCCACACTAAGGCCCCACATGACATACACACAAAAAATGTGGCAAGATTCCCTTAGGCTTGCCAACTTGTTTCTCTCGTTTTGAAGAACTAATAACTTTCCCTAAGCTTAGTTGTGGCAAAGTTAGGGTCTGTTTGATTCAAAGGATTTTCATAGGATCTTTGAAGGATTAGAATCCTTAGGAATTTTTCCTACGTTGTTCGTTTGATTTGTAGGATTGAATCATGTAGAATATTTTCCTAAGGATTCATTTGTACTATGTTTCACAGGAATTCTAACATGCACTCCAACCTATTGAAAGAAATCCTTTGTTTTTCATGTGACACAATCAAACAAACTCAAATCCTATAGGGATCCAATGAACATGCCATTCCAATCCTACTTTTTCCTATTCTTGTGTTTCTGCAATCCTATGAATCAAAGAGGCCCTTAGTCATGAATTAAGTTCAACCATGGAGTCTTCTAGATTATACGTGTGGCAGAATCTGGTGGATGATATCCAATGGCCAGTAGTGCTCGGATTTGCCATCTTTGTACCGTCGGATTGGCTTCATCCAACGACCAACTTTCAAAGTTTTTCACACACTATATAGGGGGTATAGATATATATGTGCCGGTCCGTTGCAATGGATCCAAAGTATATATATCTATTTAGTGGAGTGCACTCTAAACACATTATCTATTTATTTTTCTCTAACCTTCCGTAGCCATGCAACCAAGCCACATAAGCTTCATGGGTGCCCCCACATCATATTATTCATACTACGTTGATTGAAAAAAAGATAAATCACCCAAAACACGATCTTCCCGTTTTTTGTTCCTACGATGTTGTGCCATGCATGTACCTACTAGTTGTATAGTGGTAGTACTAGTAATATAGTATTAGGAGTACAAACTTGGTACTAGTAGGAGTAGTACTAGTATGGACTGCTCCTACTCTATCAACGAGCCCCGTCTGACACCAAATTTCTTGGCTTCCGTGCTATAGCTAGATCTTTCCCTCGTTTCTGTTTTCCAACCCGGCGGCGGGCGGGATGTCGCTTTGCTCAACGGCGGTCCCACATGAAAGTGAAAATGCTAGGCAACACGCCTTCCCTAAGCTATGTGTCATGCCGGACGGGCCGTGTTGTACTCCCGATTCCCGGGCGTGTGGGGGTGCGACGCGAACGCGGCGGGCCTTTTCCTTTTACCAGCAATGTGCCCGTGCGTTGCGACGGATCCAAAGTAGTAGAATAGTAGTATTTGTTCACAAACTTGAAAGAAATCACTATTGTTTTGATATACTCCTAATATATTACTCCCTCCGTACCTAAATATTTGTCTTTTTTGAGATTTCAAATGGACTATCACATACGGATTATATAGACATATTCTAGTGTTTCTAGCAATATGCCCGCGCGTTGCACGAAGTTGATGGAAAAGGTAAGCACAACTTATAAATTGACGGATGGAGTACTAGTTACAGTGATGCATATAATTAAGCAAAGGGATCGCACATGTCAGTATTGACTGGAACGAGAATGCAACAACACAATAAGAATTAAGGCCACGATGATGCGATCGCAATGGTGGTTACAGAAGGCAAGAAGAAAGATGGATCCATGAACGTACGACCTCCTCCTCCTCCTCAACTTAGTGCGTCGGGCCACCGATCGGCGGCTAAGGAGCGGCGACTTTTGTGGTGAGGTCGAGCTGCTTCTTAGCAAAGGCATCCAAGGCTTCCAGCCGGTTGAGGAAGGCCAACGTCGTAGCGTCCTCACTGGCCTTGTAGATACCTATGTACATGATTTCCTCGTACATGTGGATGTGTAGGTCGACGAATTCTTGCAGGGCGAGGCGCCTTGCGGCGAGCGCGACCTCCAGGTGGACATTCTTTGTGGCGTCGACAGGCAGTCGCAGGGCCACCAGTGCTTGAAAGAGGTTCCGGCCATGGAGGCCGATTAGGGTGGCAGGCAATGAAGAGCCCGGGCGCGCGGGCTGGAGGAGTACGGTGATGTCGTCCGCGAGCTTCTTGAGGACGGTGAACTTGTTGCTGGTGGCAACGATCATCTGGTCCAACTGAGAGTCGTAGTTGGCATCGAAGGCGGCCATCCACCAGCCGGTCTCCAACACCGTCTGAAGACGATCCTCGGCGCATGCCACATGCCGGTGTCGTGGACCATCTGGCGCAGCCGCTGGCCACTCACGAGCATCGCCGCCATGGGTCTGGAGTGAGCTCTTTTGCACTTAGTGTAGGTGCTTAGGCAAATGCTTAGGTGCGTACGATGTGGTAGATGCATTGGAATGGAGGGGCACCTTTATATGAGGGCAAACTGTGTTGCATTCACATCGCGCAACCTCTTTTCCCGGACCTCCTCCCATTACTTCCCTCATGCATTAATGGAAGGAGGATGCATTGGCCGTTCAACATATCGGGAACGGACGAGACTTGCCTGCTCCCCCGGCGTGCGCCCATCCGTGCTCCCTCATATGTGGCATGATTTGATTGGAACAAAATAAGGCCCGACCCCACCCCCTTAAAATCAGGGGGGAGATGATTAGATTAGAAAGAAAAAAGAGAAAAAGACAATCGTAGGATGGAGTGGGAGCACGGATGGGAGCATGGGGAGGGAGCAGGGAAGCCGGATCCATCGGGAACCGCTACTCCCTCCCTCGTCTGCATTAAAGCCGTATCGGGAACTGCGCCGCCCGCTGTCAAATCGAATACTCCCTCCGTCTAGGTGAGTATTAAGTCATCTTACGAAAACCAAATAGTAAACACATAGGCGTGGTGCATTAACTCTCACATTGTTTCTTATTTTTTTGACATAAATAGAGGAGTCAACCAAGAAGAGATGTGGGGCTTGTATGCTTTTAATGACTTGAGACTATCAAACATGACATGCAGTGGTCAGTTCGTTGCATAAGAACAAATACAACCCACGTCAGCACACACGCATCTTATATAGCATCACATCCAATGGTTATAAAAGATCAATGAGACCAAATTATATCTCATTTATATGAGTTCTAGCAAAACTGTATTAATAATACTTAGTACTCATGCGCCATGTATCATATATTAGTATCATGTAGTACTTAATTTATTTATGAGGTATCCAAATGGCACTGCACCGCCAAGAAAAGAGGGTAACATCAAAATTATGGACTACTTTTTTGAGTATGTTGGTAAGGTCCGGTCATAGTCACTTGTTGAAATCTCTAAAAATACAAATACTCCCTCCGTCCAGAAATTCTTGTCATCAAAATGGATAAAAGGAAATGTATCTAGACGTATTTTAGTTTTAGATACATCTCTTTTTATCCATTTTGATGACAAGTATTTTCGGACGGAGGGAGTAGAAAACAGAGTTGGTGATGATGGTGTGCGTGCCATCCTGCAATATAGGCCGTCAGATTTATATCTAACGGATAGGAAAGAAACTATGGAAATTTTGCAAAAATATGCCCACACATCTCTCCACGTTCTCAAATAAGGCCTTCCCTCGTTCAACCTTTTCTCTCACAAGATAAACTACTCATACAAATGCATCTTGATGTTCCATGCAACGCACGGGCAGCTAGCTTATTTCTTTTTAAATAGTTGCTGCAATAAGTGGGTTGAAGTGATATATTTTATGTCTGCCCCGAATGATTTCAGATTCACTAATAGTAACAAAGAAAAGGTTTCCTCGTTAATTAACAGAAAATAGGGTGAAAACTATCACATGAGGCCAGTAAAAACAAGGCACACTGGGTTCAGCATCATCGTCACTACAGTTGTGCGCGCGCGAGAAGTCTACATATCGAGGGGGCTACCGAGCGAGGCACCGAGACACAATGTTCGAGAGAGAAACCAATTGACAGATTATGATCAGATCGAGTTGTCACCCTTCTGCTATCATTGTTGGGGGGAGAGAAAGACGTATCGAGAGTGTGCGCGGTAGGCACAGAGGCACAACTAGCGAGTGTGTGTGTGTGTGTGTGTGTTTGAAAGAGGAGTAGATAGATTATTATCAAGATCGATGTGCCAGCCTACTCCTTCGGTGCCGGGTAGTGTGTGTGTATGTTTGAGAGAGAAGCTAGTCGATAGATTAGTATCAAGATCGAGGTGTCACCCTACTCCTTCGGTGTTGGGAAGTGTGGGTGTGTGTGGGGGGGGGGGCAGTGACACTCACATATCTCTACTCTTATAAAAAACAGAATTGGTGATGATGGTATTCCCTCCATCCTGCAATATAGGCCATCTGATTTATATCCGATGGACAGGAAGGAAACTATGGCAATTTTGCAAAAAGATACCCACACCCCTCTCTGCATTTGCAAATAAGGCATTCCCTCGTTCATCCTTTTCTCCCACAAGATAAACTTCTCATACAAATGCATCTTGATGTTCTGTGCAACGCATGGGCATCTTGCTAGTAGGGAGAAGGAGTTTGTGTGACACATATCTAGCTATATTAAGGGATAGGTAGATAGCATATGTGTGAGAGACATTATTATACTTTGAGACATTAGTGGCTGTGGGTGGGCGGAATTAAAGGGGTGGGCATGTTAGACATAGAGAGCGTGTGTGTTTCTGTGTGAGAGACTTGTAGGATGGGGTAGAAAGATGAATTTAACCCTGAGGGAGGGAGAGAAATACACGAAGTCCGCGTGTGTGATTCCGATGCCCACAGGGAAATGAGATATGTATGCGTGTGAGAATGATTGCACAATTCATTCACGTATCACTATCTAGCGATCGTGGACGTGCATCGCTTGAACATAAGTCAATATCTACTTCGTATCGTGGCCAAAGGTACAATATTGATTCAATGCTATAAAGATTGGACACTCACGTATCACATTTTTTTCTATTTAAATAAACCTTTTCAGTTGTGCATGCCAAAGTTACAATGATGTTTCTTCAAACAACCAATGTAGCTATCATGTACATGCACCATTGTTACTCTTGCATTCAAATTCATTAGTCTTGGATGATTTAAGTTTCTATTTTGAAGTAATATATGTAATATTCATATATGAATTCAACGGGTACGCAATTTATGAAATGGAGGCTATGTAATCATATGAGGTAACACTTTTAAGTAGCTGACTACAATATCCATTTCTTTTTGTGCGCCTCTACACTAACACGTCAATGCATTATGTTTAAAGTAAATAACCAATCGCACTAAATTATCTATTTACACGAGAAATACATAGGCTGAGCGTTTGATCCCTTTTTTGTGAATGCGCCACTACACCCGTAAGATTGGATGCGCCTGTGTGAACGTCCAAGTTATCGGCGCATCATCCCGAGTTATTGTCTTTTTTTCTGGGGTGGACTTCACACTAGTTATTCACTGCTGACGCATGCCCCGTGTACACAGTCTAGCATGACCTTCCCGCTAGCACGGTCCAAAATTAGTTCAAACTAGATACGAACGATCCCGCAGGCGGCAAAATCTCCCGCCTCCTTCTAAAATTTCCGCCACCTTAGTCTTTAGCATGCGAAATCCCCCTTTTGTCCTTAGTGCACGGAGACCAACAGTTACAATACCGCCCTCATCTACATGATAGGTCGGGGCTGCTTTGGTAACTTCCGGTTCCCCCACTACACAACACCCCCATTTCCTCTCCCCCTCCCGCAAAAACGACTAACTCCACAGCACCAGAGCATCTTACATCACGCCGTCCGTACTTCATCGCCCTTTCTCCCCTCCCCTCTCGAAACCCTAGACTGCTCATCCACCGGTGTACCATAGCCCATTCACTGCCAGCGGCATCCACATCGCCGAATCTGCTTCTCCGGTCGCATCTACCCCTCACACCTCCCCTAGAAACAAGTAGACTGCTCATCCACCACTGTACCATAGCCCACTCAGTGCCGACCTTGTCCACGGCGTCGGATCTTCTTCGCCGGTACTCTCATCAACCGCCGCGCATCAGCAGCGGCTCATTCATGCTCCCCACCGGAGACGCTTCGTCGACACCCCCCCAGAGCCGCCGCACCGACGCCCCCGTCGACGGCCTCTGATCCTCTTCGCCGACACCTTCCTCAACCCTACCGGAGCCGCTTCGCCGACACCTTCCTCAGCCCTACCGGAGCCGCTTCACCGACATCATCGTCAACCCTACCGGAGTAGCTTCGCCTATACCATTCTCAGATCCGCTGCCTCGCACCCTCATCCAACCTACCAGAGCAGCTTCTGACGCCCCGTCCATGGCCGCAGATCCGCATCATCGACACCACCCTTAACCCAACCACCGGAGCAGCTTCTGAGGCCCCGTCCACGGCCGCAGATCCGCATCATCGACACCATCCTTAACCCAACCACTTAAGCAGCTTCACCTATGCCCTCGTCCACGGCCACAGATCCGCTTCGCCCACACCGTAGTCCACCCTACCAGAGCCGCTCCACAAACACCCTACTCGACGGTTCTAGATCTCCTTACCGGACCCCGACAGCCAGCGCAGTGTCATCACCCTCGATGTTTCTAACCTGATTCCCACCGTCTGGAGAGATGCCAAGCACCCACCACGGCCTAGGTACTTGTCACCTTTAAACTCGTCCAGCATCACCTGCCTGATGTACTTCAAATATACTAACCGGTCGCTGTTACCTGTTATGCAGCTGGCAAAAACTATAAGGATGATGTTTCTTCTGGATCTAACAGCTTGGCCAACCAAGATCCTGGACTGAGGCATTGCTATGATCTTATAAGCGTCTCTCTCTCTCTCTCTCTCTTGTATTGTTTTGTGCTTGCCAGCGTGCTTTGCTAGGATTTTCGACCAGTAATCCCTATGTGCAGACAATGATTTCTACTACTGGCTGCTAAATTAGATATGTAGATGTCATACATGATACTACCTCGTACCTCTGTTCCTAAATATAAGTCTTTCTAGAGATTCCACTATAGGCTACATACGGAGCAAAATGAGTGAATCTACACTCGAAAATGCATCTATATACATCTGTATGTGGTCCATACTGGAATCTCTACAAAGACATATATTTAGGAACATGGGAAGTACATTACACAAAATCGTAGGTGGCATGTAGGAATTCTAGTGCACTACATTAGGCTCCCTTAAAGTGCCTGCTAGTCCAGCATACAGAGTCATGGCTAGTTTATGGTACACACACAATCGTTAATTGGTGGTTTAAATATGCGCAAGGGATATGCAATGTTGTATCATGTAGAGATGTCTGAAATTAGCCATGTCAACTTGCAGATAGGGTTACACAATGAAAAAGTACAAGATGTATGTGGCAATTTCATGGAACATCACAAATAAAGGAGAGGCAGCAGCGAGCCTATACAGTGTGCTATGGTACGTCACTCCTCCATTGCAATCATCGTGACATGTTATTTGTATGCCAGTTCTATTAGCCAAGTTTCTTAGGGACAGTTATTACGAGTTATCCTAAGAAAATAAGCACATGTGAATATAAGCTCCATGTAATAAGCCAACCAGTTCTTTTCATTGCGTTTTCAGCTTATCTTTGGTATGATCAATGGAAAGTCTAGATTGCATTATATTTTTTTCATTTTGCTGCCCATATGGAAATTAATTTGACTTGCAAACATCACAAATTGAACCCAGTGCAGTAATTAATATGATAGGAAAACAGACCATCACTATTTGCTCAAAATGCAAATACAAAGATACCATCTACTTGGCACAATCTACTTTGGTCAATGTTTTCCATAGATATCCCATTGCCTAATTTAAACGAAGAACGCATGACCCACATTTAAATGAACAACAATTATTTATTGAAATTCGATGGTCCAAGTGGCTGGTTATTATCGTATAGCAGCACCACCTGAAAGCATCATATAGCAGCAGCAACAGCTCATAGCAACTCATTATACAACAGCAGCAGTCTGCAATTCATCATATACCAGCAGCAACAGTCTGCAATTCATCATATACTAGCAGCAGCTCATAGCAATTCATCATATAGCAGCAGCAGGAGCAGCTCATAGCAATTCATCATATAGCAGCAGCAGGAGCAGCTTGTAGCAACTCTGTCAGATTTCGGGTTCCGGCAGACCCTTGAGGTTCGAACACTGGGGTGCGCACGGAGATTTCGCCTTCTACCTACCTGCACCCCTCCGCCTCGCTAAGATCTAAGCTATGGAAAGAACAGCACAAGAGACACAGGGTTTATACTGGTTCGGGCCACCGTTGTGGTGTAATACCCTACTCCAGTCTGTGGTGTGGTGGATTGCCTCTTGGGCTGATGATGATGAGCAATACAAGGAAGAACAGCCTCGCGAGGGTCTGTTCTTGGCTGGGGGGATGAACTGCTAGGAGGAGTTCAGTCACCCTTCTCTCTCTTTCTTCTCGATTCTCTCTCTGATTTCGATCCGATCTCCCCTTTCCGATCTCCGATCTCTGATCTCCGATCTCCCCTCTACACTGTGGGTGGCTAGTCCTATTTATGGGCAAAGGCCCTGGGCCTCTTCCCAAATATTGAGCGGGAAGGGCGCCAACAATTGGCCATTTTGAAGGGGAACATCTGGTACACTTATCCTGACTAAAGTTGGTCCTCGCCTGCCAAAGGCTCTGGTGGTGACGCTGGCTTGGGCTAGACAATGACTTCCTCCCTGCCGTTGGACTGGTCTTAGTCTCGTTGCACCGAAACGGGTGCCTTTGCTTGATGCTCTCGCCTGCACTTGCTCCCTTTGCACCAAAGAGGAAAGAAGGACACTGCACGGCTGGCGCCCGCCTGGCGCCTTTGGTCGTCATGGCTTGCGTCACGGGCACCTCGTGAGGTACCCCGCCTTGATCTCACCGCCTCCTCGCGAGCCAGCCTGATGAGGCCGTGCCTGAGGAAGCTCCGTGTCATCCGCCCCACGAGGCTTGGCCCCTCGCGAGGGTCTTGGGTCTGTGTTGATGAAGATGGACCGCGCTGGGCCCCCTTTTGAGCCACGCCACGGGCCGAAGGCAGGCAAGTCTGGGGACCCCCGTTCCCAGAATGCCGACAGTAGCCCCCGGGACCAAGGCGCGTCCGAACTTGGCCGTGCAGGGAGGTGAAAGGGCAAGAGCGAAGCGCCGCGGGCCCTAACAGCCTGCGGCCTTGGGCGCCGTGTGGCGGTTGATTGGACATGGGCGTCTCCACTTCCCACGGCGCCTCGACAACTGCACGGACTGGACAAGTCCCTGCATGCAAAGCGGGTCATGATTACCTGTGATCGTGGGGGCCGACGGTTGGCCCTCGCCAGCTATAAGAACGGATCGGCGCGCGCCCTTCCACTTCATCCCCCCTCGCTTCTCCTTCTTCTTCATGGCCCCGTCGAGGAGGTTCTCGGCCGCAAAGAAGGGGAAGGCTCGCCAGGTTGAGCCTACCTCTCCCCCGCCCAAGTGCGGCCGAGGGCGCCCTCGCAAACATCCTGTGGCCACCACGGAAGCTCCCCGCGGCCGTGGAGACGATTTCTAGCACGGTGACGGGTGGACTGCTGCGGCCGGGGGCGCGCTTCGGTCGCGCGTTCCCCTAGGCTGCGCTTTCGCGCTACAGAGGTGCTGCCGGAGTTCGTTGTGTGGTCGGCGGAGCCGACTAGCACCCGGCTTCAACTTCCTCGCCTCCTCCTCGGCGAGCTCCCGGCCAGCGCCCCGGGCGGCCTCTGGCTTCAGGCAGACGGCTGCTATAGCTGGGCCTCATGGGCTTCACTGGAGGTCTCCGCAGCCGGGAGCCTGGCCTTGACCCGCGGTTGGCAGATGTTTGCCCGCGCGCGTGGCCTGAGCCGTCGGTGCACCCTGCACTTCAAGTTTGACGGTGATGCCACCCTCTACATGAGAGTGTTTGGGGAAGATGGTCGCCGCGCAGGGTGCTGCCCTGAGGACGATGACCGCGGCATGGAACCCAGCCCTGGCGATGATGGAGAGGACATCGCTCGCGTGATTGGCGGCGCTCAGGGTCCCCAAGCTTCACCGGTTCTTCTTCAGTCGGCGACTCTTCTAGCGGTGGCCGCGGTCAGCCTCCACGCCGTCGTACCTGCTTGGGAGGTGGTAGCGTGTCGGCCCGCCATCACGCCTTGGTGAAGCGCGAGAGGGAGTCTGCCTGAGCCCCGGAGGCAGCTTGAGTCTTTCCTGCAGGCCGGTGTGAGGCGAGCTGCACCTGATTTGCTCTTTCTTTTCCTTTTTCTTGCGTAAAAAGACAGTAGCGTGGAGCCCCGCGGGGCGTGTTTGGGTTATTGCTATTAATCATCGCTTTGCTTCCGTTATCGTGCCTTCCGGCTACGTGCCCGCGCGTGGATAGTTCCTGGCCCCAGCCGTGGGGGGGGGGCGACCGACCCAGGCCCTGTGTTTGTGTCGCGGTGCCCGTGGGGCACGGACTGGAGGGGTACTCCTGTAATGGACCCAGGTTGCGAAACCTTTGAACGACTAGGACAGGAACACTCGCGAGGGCGCTCGGCTGCCCCCCTCGCGAGGCCTTGCATAAGAGAAATCGAGGTAGGAGAGTGAAAAGTCGAAGAACCACAAGCCAAAGACGGCAACAGCTTCAATAAAACTTCGAATGAAAATGAACAAGCCAACTGCGGAAAGCAAATGAAAAAGCCGCGTCGGGCCCTAATCTAGTCTTCGACGTCTTCTCACCAGCGCGGAGCTAAGTGCTGCCACTGGGCGTGGGAGGGAGCCCCAGGGCCTGAGGCCGGCGCTCCTGAGACTCCGGGGCGTGTACAGCCCCAACTCATTATTACGTGAGAGTGTCACGGGCGGCGAGCTTCACAGGCGTTGGCCTTCTTCACAGGCTCTGGGCCTTTCTTGGGGGAAGCAGGCTTCACGGGCATTTGCCCTCTTCACAGGCTCCGGGCCTTTTCCAAAACGCGAGAGCTTCACAGGCATTCGCCTTCTTCACAGGCTCTGGGCCTTTTCCAAAACGCGACAGCTTCACATGCATTCACCTTCTTCACAGGCTCTGGGCCTTTTCCAAAACGCGACAGCTTCATAGGTATTCGCCTTCTTCACAGGCTTTGGGCCTTTTCCAAAAGGCGACAACTTCACAGGCATTTACCTTCTTCAGAGGCTCCGGGCCTTTTCCAAAACGCGACAGCTTCACAGGCATTCGCCTTCTTCACAGGCTCTGGGCCTTTTCCAAAACGCGATAGCTTCACAGGCATTCACCTTCTTCACAGGCTCTGGGCCTTTTCCAAAATGCGACAGCTTCACAGGCATTCGCCTTCTTCACAGGCTCTGGGCCTTTTTAGGGGTAGAACCTCCGGAGGTGCTGGATGTTCCATGCGTTCTGGACCGGCACCCCCTCCTAAGTCTCCAAGCGCGCGGAGCCGGGCCTGGAAACATGAACAACCTTGAACGGGCCCTCCCACATGGGAGAGAGCTTGTGCAGTCCCTCCCTAGAGAGAACCCGCCTGAGCACGAGGTCTCCTACCTCGAGAGTTCTGGGGCGGATGTTGCGGCAGTGATATCGTCGCAGCGCTTGTTGGTACCTCACCGCTCGCAGCGCGGCTTCTCGGCGACGTTCCTCCCCCAGCACGAGGTCCACCCCCCGCATGGCATCCTGCTGCGCCTTGTCGAACGCCAGGACCCGCGCGGAGCGACATCTGACCTCGTGAGGGAGGACCGCTTCGGCTCCATAGACCAGGTAGAACGGGGTCTCTCCAGTCGGCTTGGTCGCGGTTGTGCGGATGGACCACAACACGGACTGAAGCTCGTCGTACCAACCTCTGCCGCAGGCCTCCAGCTTCTTCTTGAACGTCCTGGTCTTGAGGCCCCTCAGGACCTCTGCGTTGGCTCGCTCGGCCTGGCCGTTGCTTCGGGGGTGCGCCACTGAAGCGTAGCATATCTACGTTCCAAGGTTAGCACAGTATGTTTTGAAGAGGTTACTGGTGAACTGCGAACCGTTGTCTATGATGATGCGGTTCGGCACCCCGAACCGGTTCACGATGCCCCTGATGAACTTGACCGCGGAACCCGTGGGGATGGTGCGGACGACCTCTACTTCAGCCCACTTGGTGAACTTGTCCACGGCGACGTAGAGGTAGCGGTAGCCCCCTGGTGCCCGAGGAAATGGGCCCAGGATATCCAGCCCCCAGACTGCGAATGGCCACGAAAGGGGTATAGTCTGCAGGCCTCCTACCGGCTGATGGATCTGCATGGCGTGGAACTGGCAGGCCTCACAAGCTTTCCCCAGTTCGACGACGTCATTGAGTGCGGTGGGCCAATAAAACCCACTGCGGAACACCTTGCCGACGAGGGTCCGTGATGATGAATGATGTCCACAGTCTCCGCCGTGTATATCTTCCAGCAGTTCCTTTCCTTGCTCCCTGGAGATGCAGTGCAGGGATACATCGTTTGGTCGCTTCCGGTAGAGCTCTCCATCCTTGATGCAGTATGCCGTGGCCTGCCGTGCCACACGCTCCGCTTCCTCCTCATTCTCCGGCAGGGTCCCTTGTGTTAAGTAACTCCGGAGCTCCTGTGATACAGCACCCCTCCTGAGGTTCCATCGTCAGGAGCAGGCGTGCTCCTGAGGCCGGGCCACAGACCGGGGCTCCTGAGGCAGGTGGCTGGGGGAGCTCCTCCCGAGGCTGAGCCGTGTTTGACAATGACGGCAGGGCTGAGGGCTTGAAGAGCCGCTCCTCGAAGACGCCAGGCTCCTGAGGTAACCGCCTGGACGCCCGTTTGGCGATGTCGTCGGCCTCCTGATTGGTGCCACGGGGCACATGCTGCAACTCCAACCCCCAGAACTGCTTCTCCATCCTGCGGACCTCCGCAAGGTAGGCTTCCATGTGCTCATCTTTCGGCTCGTACACCTTGTTGGAGAAATTGACAAGGAGCTGCGAATCGCCCTTGATGGTGAGGCATTTCACCCCCAGGGCAGCTGCGGCCTTCAAGCCCGCTATTAAACCTTCATACTCCGCTATGTTGTTGGAGACCTTTTCACCTTGCTGGAAACAGAGCTGTACAGCATAGTAGAGCTTGTCCTGAGTGGGCGATATAAGCACCGCCCCAGCCCCAGCGCCATGCCTGGAGAACGCCCCATCGAAGTACATGACCCAGCCTTCTGGCGCCTCACTTCCCGGGGAGAGGGACCGATCCTCGTCGGCCTTGAGGCCTGGTGCCTCCGTCCATTCTGCCACAAAATCCGCTAATGCTGCTCCCTTGATGACTCTGGTCGTGCTGAATTCGAGCTGAAACGCTTGCAGTTCTATGTTCCACTCAGCGACCCTTCCAGCTGAGTTAGGGCTCCTGAGCACTCTCTCCAGGGGGTATGACGAGACGACCTTGATGGGGTGACCCTGAAAATAGTGCCGCAGGTTGCGCGAGGCCACCAGTAGCGCGAGGAGGAGCTTTTGAGGCATGGGGTACCGTGCCCTCGCGTCCCGCAACACCGTGCTGACGAAGTACACTGGGTGCTCAACGAGGTTGGGTGCATCAGTGCTGGTGGCGCCCTCCGGAGACCATGGCGCCTCCTGAGGTGATGAGGCCTCCTGAGGCTGGCCACCTGGGAGAGGGGCCTCTTCCGCCTCCGGTGCACTCCTCTACGGCGGCTGATCCTCCTTAGTCGCGGTGGCGGTTTCTGTGGGCCTTCCTTGTTCCTGTTTTGCCTTGTCCCAGGCTGCTGCTGTGGTTTTGATTCGATGCTCCTCCCTAACCGCCACCAGGGCTGCGCTGGCGGAGTAGGGAGTGGCGGCGAGGTAAAGCACCAGGGGCTCTTGAGGGCGCGGAGCCACCATGACCGGAGGGCTGGTCAGGTATCTCTTGAGATCCTGGAACGCCTTGTCGGCCTCTTCAGTCCATTCAAAGGGCCCCTTTTTCTTCATTAGCTGGAAGAAGGGCAGCGCTCGCTCCCCCAACTTGGAGATGAAGCGCCCTAGCACGGTCACGCGTCCAGTGAGCTTCTGCATTTCTCTGAGGGTCTTTGGTGGGCTCATGTCCTCGACCGCTTTGACCTTTTCCGGGTCAGCCTCGATGCCTCGGTGGGACACGAGGAAACCCAAGAGCTTGCCCAAGGGGACTCCGAACACACACTTCTCTGGGTTGAGCCGCAGGTTCACTGCGTTGAGGCTCGCGAAGGTTTCCTCCAGGTCTTGTATCAGGGTCCTGGCCTCCCGAGACTTCACCACAATGTCATTGACGTAAGCCTCAACATTCTTACCGAGCTGCGGGCCCAAGGTGATGTGCATCAGCCGCTGAAAGGTCGCCCCTGGGTTACGCAGCCCGAATGGCATGCATGTGTAGCAGTACACCCCACACGGCGTTAGGAAGGCTGTCTTTTCGACGTCTTCTACCGCCATCTTGATCTGGTGATACCCAGAGAAGGCATCCAAGAAGCATAGCAGGTCGCATTCTACGGTGGAATCGACGATCTGGTCGATGCGGGGGAGTGGGAACGGATCTTGCGGGCATGCCTTTGGTGAAGTCGACACACATGCGCTCCTTCCCTCCCTTCTTTGGCACAACGACAGGGTTGGCCAACCAATACAGGTATCGGACCTCGCGAATGACCCCAGCGGCTTCTAGTTTGCGGGTCTCTTGGATGATGAAGGCCTGCTTTTCTGTGGACTACCGCCTTGCCTTCTGCTTCACAGGGCGCACGTTGGGGCACACGTTGAGGTGATGCTCGATTACGCTCCTAGGGATCCCCGCCAACTGGTCAGGCTCCCAAGCGAATACCTTCTTGTTTGCGCGTAGGAACCTGACCAGGGCCTCCTCCTGCCCGGGCTCGAGGTTGGCGCCTATGGTGAAAGTGGCGTTGGTGGACCCGTCCTCATCGACGGGTATCTACTTGGTTTCTGCCTTGTCTTGGGTGAACAACTGTTTCTTCTTGGCGGGTGCAGCCCCCTTGGGCTCGAGGGTCTCCGAGTCGGCAGGCTGTGCCGACGCTGCCGTCTTGAAGGCGAGCTTGAGCACTCGCAGTGCGTCTCCGGTGTCCCCGTGCATGGTGAGGACACCGCTGCTCCCGGGCATCTTCATGAGGTTGTACGCCGGGTGCGTCGCGGCCATGAACTGGGCCAGCGCTGGGTAGCTGAGGATGGCGTTGTAGGGGAGGCCGATGGGGGCGATGTCGAAGTCGACCAGCTTCGTGCGGAAGTTGTTGTAGGTGCCGAAGGTTACTGGGAGCTGGATCTGTCCCAAGGAGCTGGATGATCCGCCCCCAACGCCTGAGAAGGGCCGGCTGGGTTGCAGCCGTTCCAGGGGTATGTAGAGGAGGTTGAAGGCCTCAACCGAGAGCACGCTGAGGCCCGCACCGCCACCAATGAGAGTTCTGGTGACGGCCACCTGGCAGATGGTGGGGGTGCACAGCATGGGGAGCGCACCCGAGCAGGCCGAGTTGGAGGGATGGTCCTCCAAGCTGAAGGTCAGGCCGGCCTTGGGCGCCGCCCGGTCCCGGAGAGCCCCCTGCCGCGTGGAAGCGGCGCTGACCCGGCGGATGAACGGCTTGACGTGGTGACTTGTAGGCGGCGACTGCGAGCTGCCCAGGAGGGCTGCGACGACCGGGGGTGTTGGTGTAGTGTGGTGGGCGGGGAAGAGGCTGCGGAGCTCTTCCCAAGAGGCCACGGAGGCTGCCGGCAGGTGGAGCAGCCATGCGCGTGGAGCGCCGATGAGGGCCATGGGGAGCCAGTTGGCCATGACCCTATCGTCACCTCCAGCTTCGAGGATGGCCTCCTCGTACGCCAGCAAGAAGGCCAGCGGATCAGTCGCGCCGCCATAGCGCGGCAGCGTAGTTGGCTTGAACTTGTCCGGCCACCGTACCCGTTGCAGGGCTGGGGCCAGGGCTCGGAGCCCCCTGGCCCCTGTGCTAGCGCCGGCGGCCGGAGCGGGCGACGCGCTACTCATCGCGAGGCAGGTCGTGGCGGTGGCGGAAGGGAAAACTCCGGTGCACCCCTACCTGGTGCGCCAAATGTCGGATTTCGGGTTCCGGCAGACCCTTGAGGTTCGAACACTGGGCTGCGTGCAGAGATTTCGCCTTCTACCTACCTGCACCCCTCTACCTCGCTAAGATCTAATCTATGGAAAGAACAGCACAAGAGACACAGGGTTTATACTGGTTCGGGCCACCATTGTGGTGTAATACCCTACTCCAGTGTGTGGTGTGGTGGATTGCCTCTTGGGATGATGATGATGAGAAATACAAGGAAGAACAGCCTTGCGAGGGTCTGTTCTTGGCTGGGGGGATGAACTGCTAGGAGGAGTTCAGTCACCCTTCTCTCTCTCTCTCTTCTCGATTCTCTCTCTGATTTCGATCCGATCTCCCCTCTCTGATCTCCGATCTCCCCTCTACCCTGTGGGTGGCTAGTCCTATTTATAGGCAAAGGCCCTGGGCCTCTTCCAAATATTGAGCGGGAAGGGTGCCAACAATTGGCCATTTTGAAGGGGAACATCTGGTACACTTATCCTGACTAAAGTTGGTCCTCGCCTACCAAAGGCTCTGGTGGTGACGCTGGCTTGGGCTCCACAATGACTTCCTCCCTGCCGTTGGACTGGTCTTGGTCTCGTTGCACCGAAACGGGTGCCTTTGCTTGATGCTCTCGCCTGTGCTTGCTCCCTTTGCACCAAAGAGGAAAGGAGGACACTGCGCGGCTGGCGCCCGCCTGGCGCCTTTGGTCGTCATGGCTTGCGTCACAGGCACCTCATGAGGTACCCCGCCTTGATCTCTCCGCCTCCTCGCGAGCCAGCCTGATGAGGCCGTGCCTGAGGAAGCTCCGTGTCGTCCGCCCCGCGAGGCTTGGCCCCTCGCGAGGGTCTTGGGTCTGTGTTGATGAAGATGGGCCGCGCTGGGCCCCCTTTTGAGCCACGCCGCGGGCCGCAGGCAGGCAAGTCTGGGGACCCCCGTTCCCAGAACATCGACAAACTCATCATATAGCAGCAGCAGCTCATAGCAATTCATCATATAGCAACAGCAGCAGCTCATAGCAACTCATCATACAACAACAACAGCTCATAGCAATTCATCATATAGCAGCAACAGGAGCAGCTCATAGCAATGCATCATATAGCAGCAGCAGGAGCAGCTCATAGCAATTCATCATATAGCAGCAGCAGGAGCAGCTTGTAGCAATTCTGTCGGATTTCGGGTTCCGGCAGACCCTTGAGGTTCGAACACTGGGGTGCGCGCGGAGATTTCGCCTTCTACCTACCTGCACCCCTCCACCTCGCTAAGATCTAAGCTATGGAAAGAACAACACAAGAGACACCGGGTTTATACTGGTTTGGGCCACCGTTGTGGTGTAATACCCTACTCTAGTGTGTGGTGTGGTGGATTGCCTCTTGGGCTGATGATGATGAGCAATACAAGGAAGAACAGCCTCGCGAGGGTCTGTTCTTGGCTGGGGGGATGAACTGCTAGGAGGAGTTCAGTCACCCAGAGCAATTCATCATATAGCAGCAGCAGAAGCAGCTCATAGCAATTCATCGTATAGTGGATCGGAATGAAAATTTGGCAAAAAATCAGAGGAGATCCCCACCTTGTTGGATGAGCTCATCCTTCAACAGCACCTCAAGGCCATGGCCTGGGAGGAGGGGAGGGGGAATAAGGTGCCTTCTGCCGCAGTGTGGCATCAGCCGTAGTTGTGCAGCGCCCGCCGGAGTAGTGCGTTGGATGAACCACAGTGGAGCAGCTGCTGGAGACCATGAGAATGAGGGGCGACGCCAGAGGGAGGAGTAGACAGGGAGATTTGCCCCTACCCGCCGACCATGTAGCCTAGCTGGACATAGCATCATTGAGGACCAGGCCAGATGGGACCAATGGCGACGGCTCGCTGGAGGAACCCTAGTGCTGTAGGCAGGGGATCGAGGTAGAGGGAAAGAGGAGAGGAGATGCAAGTGGGTAGGGCAATGAATGCTTGCGTGTTTGTTTTTAATTGAGGGTCAGGTGTGACACGGGCGTCAGCAGTTGCCTTTTAAGTGTAATATAGACAGACAACAGAGTCATTTCACTATTCCCCGTCCCTTCAATTTTTAGTGAGGTTCTACCCGAAACACCCCCCTCCAAAGCGAAATTAGTTAAGCCCAAGCCCATAACTCAAAAATGACTTCTTTACATCTTTTGTGGCTTATTTTGACAATATGCCCTGAAAAGGCGGAATCGAACTGGCCCTTAACGTGCAATTCAATTGTGCGTGCAATGATGAATCACTCCTGCCTGCTATCTGTACATTTAGGCATCATCATATGTCGGATTTCGGGTTCCGGCAGACCCTTGAGGTTCGAACACTGGGGTGCGCGCGGAGATCTCTCCCCTACCGATCTACGTCCGATCCTCTCGTGCGAACTAAGATGAAAATGATGAACAACACAAGAGACACAAGGTTTATACTGGTTCGGGCCACCGTTGTGGTGTAATACCCTACCCCAGTGTGTGGTGTGGTGGATTGCCTTTGGGGCTGATGATGGACAGTACAAGGGAAGAACAACCTCGCGAGGGGTGTTCTTGAGCTGATGCGGTGTGTTCTACTTAGTCTCTACTGGGCTTTTCCCCTCTCCCCCTCTCTTTTTTCTCTTCTCCTTCCCTTTGTGGAGGCTAGCTCTATTTATAGAGGCCCTGGGCCTCTCCCCGAATAATTGAGCGGGAAGGGCGCCAAGAATTGGCCATTTTGAAGGGGAACATCTAGTACAAGTTATCCTGACCAAAGGTGGTCTTCGGCTGCCAAAAGCACTGGTGATGACGCCGTCTTGGGCTCCACGGTGACCTCCGTCCGGCCGTCTGGCTGGTCTTGGTCACGTTGCACCGGAATGGTAACCTTTGCCTGATACCTTGGCCTGTGCTTGCCCCCTTTGCACCGAAGGGGAAACAAGGACCTTGCGCAGGCCGGCGCCCGCCTGGACTTGATCGTCATGGCTTGCGTCATGGGATCCTCGCGAGGTACCCTTGCATTGATCTCTCTGCCTCCTCGCGAGCCTGCCTGATGAGGCTGCTCTTGAGGAAGCTTCCTGTCGTCCGCCCCGCGAGGCTTGGCCCCTCGCGAGGGTCTTGAGCTTGGGCTGATGAAGATGGGCCGTGCTGGGCCCCCACCTGAGCCACGCCGCAGGCCGCAGGCAGGCAAGTCTGGAGACCCCCTGTTCCCAGAACGCCGACAGTAGCCCCCGGGCCCAAGGCGCGCGCGGGCTTGGCTTAGCAGAGAAGCGAAGGGGCAAGCACAAAGCGCTGCGGGCCCTAACAGCCTGCTGCCTTGGGCGCCGCGTGGCGGTTGATTGGTCGTGGGCGTCTGCACTTCCCATGACGCCTCGGCAACTGCACGACTTGACAAGTCCCTGCATGCAGAGATATGGGTCATGATTACCTGAGGTCATGGTGCTCGATGGTTGGCCTTCCCCAGCTATAAGTACGGGGCCGTGTGAGCTTCCTCAGTTCACCCCTTTCTTCTACTCCCTTCTTCTTCTTGGCCACTCGCCATTCTCATGGATCTGAAGAGATTCTTGGCCGCAGAGAAGGGAAAGGCCCGCCAGGCAGGGCCCGACTCCCCCCCGGCCAGGCGTGGTTGGGGTTGTCCTTGCAAGCATCCCGCGGTCCCCGCAGCGGCTTCCCGCGGACACGGAGGCGGTTCCCTGCGCGGTGGTGAGCGCTCGACTACCGAGGGGAGGCATGTCGTGATCACGTGGCCCCCCCAGGCCGCGCTTTCGCTCGGCGGAGGTGCTGCCGGAGTTCGTCGTGTGGTCGGCGGACCCGACCAGCACCTGGCTCCAGCTCCCCCGCTTCTTCATAGGTGAGCTGCCGGCCAGCACCCGGTGCGGCTTCTGACTCCAAGCAGATGGTTGCTGCAGCAGGGCCTTCTGGGCTTCGCTGGAGGTCTCCCCTTCCAGAAATGGGGCCCTAACTCGCGGCTGACAAACGTTTGCCCGCGCGCGCGGCCTGGGTCAGCGGTGCACCCTGCACTTCAAGTTCGATGGTGACGCCACCCTCTACGTGAGGGTGTTTGGGGAAGATGGTCGCCGCGCTAGGTGCTGCCCCGAAGATGGTGACCGCGGCCGCCTGCCCAGCCCCAGCACCGACCAGGATGAAGATAGCGCCAGGCGTGCCAGCAGTGGTGCTCGGGGCTCGCCAAGTTTCAGCGACTCTCCCTCAGGCAGAAGCTCCTCCAGTGGTGGCCGCGACCAGCCCCCGCGCCGTCGCACCCGCCTGGGTGAAGGCAGCGGGTCCACCCGCCGCCGCGCCCTGGTGAAGCAAGAGGAGGCGTCCACCTGAACCCCAGGAGCAGCTCGAGCTTTTGCTGTAGGTTGGTGTTGGACAGGTCGTCTCCATTTTGTTCCCTTCCTTTCCTCCGTAAGAAGAAGGTAGTACAGGGCCCCGTGGGGGCGTGTTAGAACTGTTGCTGTCAAGTGTCGCATTGCTTTTGCCATTTCTGCGCTATGTTTCTGTGCTGCGTGTCCATGTGCGGGAGTCATTTGAGCTTGGTGGAGCTTGACGTGGCCCTCGCCTCCGGAGGCTGAGGCCTCGCCGTGCGCTTCATGCCCTGCAAGGATTAGTTAGAGGGGTAACCTTTGGTCCCGGTAGCGGGGGCGATCATCCTAGGTCCTCCGTTTGTGTCGCGATGCCCGTGAGGCATGGATTGGGAGGGGTGCTCCCGTAGAGGACTCAGACAGGAAAGCTCCAAACGATCGGGGCAGAAGACGCTCGCGAGGGGGCCCGCGAACATCCCTCGCGAGACTTGTGCGAGAGAAAACGAGGCGAGTGGATGAAAAAGACAGAGAGTCACAAGCCAGGAACGCCAACAACTCCAATAAGACTTCAAACGGGAATAAACACGCCAACTGCAGAAAGCAAATGAAAAAGCCGCGTCCGGCACCTATTCTAGTCTTCGACGTCTTCTCACTAGCGCGGAGCTAAGTGCTGCCACTGGGAGTGGGCGGGAGTCCTCGAGGCCCAAGGACGGCACTCCGGAGACTCCGGGGCGTGTACAGCCCCACTCATTATTACGTGAGAGTGTCACGGGCGGCGAGCTTCACAGGCGTTTGCCTTCTTCACAGGCACCGGGCCTTTCCCAAAACGCGATAGTTTCACAGGCATTGGCCTTCTTCACAGGCACCGGGCCTTTCCCAAAACGCGATAGCTTCACAGGCATTGGCCTTCTTCACAGGCACCGGGCCTTTCCCAAAACACGATAGCTTCACAGGCATTGGCATTCTTCACACGCACCGGGCCTTTCCCAAAACGCGATAGCTTCATAGGCATTGGCCTTCTTCACAGGCACCGGGTCTTTCCTAGGCACTAGGCCTCGCTCAGGAGTAGAACCTCTGGAGATGTTGAATGTTCCATGCGTTCTGGATGGGTACTCCCTCCGGAGTCTCCAAGCGCGCGGAGCCAGGCCTGGAAACATGAACAACCTTGAACGGGCCCTCCCACATGGGAGAGAGCTTGTGCAGCCCCTCCCTGGAGAGAACCCGTCTGAGCACGAGATCCCCTACCTCAAGGGTCCTGGGGCGGATGTTGCGGCAGTGGTATCGTCGCAGTGCCTGTTGATACCTTGCCGCTCGCAATGCGGCTTCCTGACGGCGTTTCTCCCCCAGCACGAGATCCGTCCCCCGCATGGCATCCTGCTGAGCCTCGTCGAATGCCAAGACCCATGCGGAGCGACACCTGACCTCGTGAGGGAGAACAACCTCTGCTCCATAGACGAGGAAGAACGGGGTCTCGCCAGTCGGCTTGGTCGCTGTCGTGCGGATTGACCACAACACGGACTGGAGCTTGTTGTACCAGCCCCTACCATAGGCCTCCAGCTTCTTCTTGAAGGTCCTGGCCTTGAGGCCCCTCAGGACCTCGGCATTGGCTCGTTAAGCCTGGCCATTGCTCCGGGGGTGTGCTACGGAAGCGTAGCATATCTGCATTCCAAGGTTAGCACAATACGTTTTGAAGAGATTACTGGTGAATTGCGAACCGTTGTCAGTGATGATGTGGTTAGGCACCCCAAACCGGCTCACGAGGCCCTTGATGAACTTGACTGCCGAGCCTACCGGGATTCTACGGATAGCTTCCACCTCGGCCCACTTGGTGAACTTGTCCACAGCGACATAGAGGTAGTGATAGCCCCCTGGCGCTCGAGGGAACGGGCCCAGAATGTCCAGCCCCCACACTGCGAACGGCCATGAGAGGGGTATGGTCTGCAGACCCCCCGCAGGCTGATGGATCTGTTTAGCGTGAAACTGGCAGGCCTCGCAAGCCTTCACCAGCTCAACGGCGTCGTTGAGTGCCGTGGGCCAGTAGAACCCGCTACGGAACGCCTTGCCGAGGAGGGTTCACGACGATGAGTGGTGCCCGCAGTCTCCGCTGTGTATGTCTGCCAGCAGTTCCTTTCCTTGCTCCCTGGAAATGCAACACAGGGACACGTCATTTGGCCGCTTCCTGTAGAGCTCGCCATCCTGGATGCAATAAGCCGTGGCCTGCCGTGCCACACGCTCCGCCTCCTCCTCGTTCTCCGGCAAAATCCCTTGCATCAGGTAGTCCTTGAGCTCTGGGATCCATCATCCCTCATGAGGCTCCAACGCCAGGAGCAGGCGTGCCCCTGAGGCCAGGCCGCACAACCAGAGCTCCCAAGGCAGGTGGCTGAGGAGGCTCCTCCCTTGGTTGCGTCGTGCCCGATAGCGACGCCGCCGCCGAGGGCTTGAAGAGCCGCTCCTCGAAGACGCCAGGTTCCTGTAGAAGCCGCCTAGACGCCCTCTTGGCAATGTCGTCGGCCTCCTGATTGGTGCCGCGAGGCACATGCTGCAGCTCGAGCTCCTAGAACTGTTTCTCCATCCTGCGGACTTCAGCAAGGTAAGCTTCCATGTGCTCGTCCTTTGGCTCGTATATCTTGTTGGAGAAGTTGATGAGGAGCTGTGAATCGCCCTTGATGGTGAGGCGCTTTACCCCTAAGGCGATTGCGGCCTTCAAGCCTGCTATCAGGCCTTCGTACTCTGCTATATTGTTGGAGACCTTCTCTCCGTGCTGGAAGCAGAGTTGCACGGCGTAATAGAGTTTGTGCTGAGTGGGGGATACGAGCACCGTGCCAGCTCCTGCGCCATGTCGGGAGAATGCCCCATCGAAGTACATGACCCAGCCGTCCGACGCTTTGCTTCCCGGGGAAAGTGACCGGTCTTCGCCTGCCTCGAGACCCGGTGCTTCTGCCCATTCTACCACGAAATCCGCAATTGCGGCTCCCTTGATGACCCTGGTCGTATTGAATTCCAGCTGAAATGCTTGTAGTTCGATGTTCCATTCAGCGACCCTTCTAGCTGAGTTGGGGCTCCTGAGTACCCTCTCCAAGGGGTATGTCGAGACGACCTTGATGGGGTGGCCTTGGAAGTAGTGCCGCAACTTGCGTGAGGCCACCGATAGCGCGAGGATGAGCTTTTGAGGCATGGGGTACCCTGCCCTCGCGTCCCATAGCACTATGCTGACGAAATACACGGGGGTGCTCGACGAGGTTGAGGGTGCTGACGCAGCTTGCGTCCTCCAGGGGTCGAGGCGTCTCCTGAGGCAACGGAGCCCCCAGCTCTTGATCGTTTGAAGGGGCTTCCCCTGCCCCGGGTGCGCCCTCCTGCTGCAGCTGCCCTTCTCTGGCTGTGGCCGCGGTCCTCGCGAGGCCCTCCTGGCCTCGCTCTGCTTCAGCCTGGTCAGTCGATGCGGCCTTGGCCCTGTGCTCCTCCCTGACTACCACCAGAGCTGCGCTAGCGGAGTAGGGCGTGGCCACAAGGTAGAGCACCAGGGGCTCCTGAGGGCGAGGGGCTACCATCACCGATGGGCTGGTAAGGTACCTCTTGAGTTCTTGGAACGCCTTGTCGGCCTCTTCAGTCCATTCGAAGGGGCCTTTCTTCTTCATAAGCTTGAAGAAGGGCAGTGCTCGCTCCCCTAGCTTAGATATGAAGCGCCCTAGCGCGGTTACACGCCCGGTGAGCTTCTGCATCTCCCTGAGGGTCTTCGGCGGGCTCATGTCCTCGACCGCCTTGACCTTCTCTGGGTTGGCCTCTATGCCTCTGTGGGATACTAGGAAGCCCAGGAGCTTGCTCGAGGGGACTCCAAACACGCATTTCTCCGGGTTGAGCCGTAGATACACTTCGTTGAGGCTCGCGAAGGTTTCCTCCAGGTCCTGTATCAGGGTTTTTGCCTCCCGAGACTTCACCACAATGTCATCGACATAAGCCTCAGTGTTCCTCCCGAGCTGCCAGCCTAAAGCGATGTGCATCAGCCGCTGAAAGGTTGCACCTGCGTTGCGCAACCCAAATGGCATTCACGTATAGCAGTACACCCCACACGGGGTTAGGAAAGCAGTCTTCTCCACGTCTTCCACCGCCATCTTGATCTAGTGATAGCCCGAGAAGGCATCCAGGAAGCACAATAGGTCACACTCTGCGGTGGAGTCGACTATCCGGTCAATGCGGGGGAGCAGAAATTGGTCCTGCGGGCAGGCTTTGTTGAGGTTGGTGAAGTCGACACACATGCGCTCCTTCCCCCCCCTTCTTTGGCACGACAACAAGATTAGCCAGCCAATCGGGGTAGCGGACCTCGCGGATAACCCCTGCCACTTCCAGTTTCCAGGTCTCTTGAACAATGAAAGCCTGTTTCTCAGTAGACTGCCTCCTTGCCTTCTGCTTCATGGGGCGTACATTGGGGCACACGTTGAGGTGATGCTCGATCACACCTCTCGGGACTCCTGCTAACTGATCAGGTTCCCACGCGAACACCTTCTTGTTCGCGCACAGGAATCCGATCATGGCCTTCTTCTGTTCGGGCTCGAGGTTGGCCCCTATGGTGAAGGTGGCGCCAGTGGACCTGTCCTCGTCGACCGGTACTTGCTTGGTTTCCGCCTTGTCCTGGGTGAACATCTGCTTCTTTTTAGCCGGCGCAGCCCCCTTGGGCTCAAGGGCGTCGGTGCTGGTGGGTTGTGCCACCGCGGCCGCCTTGAAGGCAAGTTGGAGCACCTGCAGCGCGTCCCTCGCGTCTCCTGGCACGGTGAGGACGCCGCTGCTCCCAGGCATCTTCATGAGGTTGTACGCCGGGTGAGTTGCCGCCATGAACCGGGCCAAGGCCGGGTAGCCGAGGATGGCATTGTAGGGGAGGCCGATGGGGGCGATGTCGAAGTCGATCAGCTCTGTGCGGAAGTTCTCGTAGGTGCCGAAGCTCACTGGGAGGTGGATCTGCCCCAAGGAGGCGGTGGAACCGGCTCCGACGTCTGAGAAGGGCTTGCTGGGCTGGAGCCGCTCCGGTGGCACGTGAAGGAGGCTGAAGGCCTCCACCGAGAGCACGTTGAGGCCGGCACCACCGTCGATGAGGGTCTTGGTGACGGCCACTTGGCAGATGGTGGGGGTGCATAGCATCGGGAGTGCGCCCGAACCGGAGGGGTTGAAGGGGTGATCATCCGTGCTAAAAGTCAGATCAGCCTCGGGCGCCGCCCAGCCCCGGGGGGCCTCTTGGCGCTTGGATGCAGCGCTGATCTGACGGGTGAATGGCTTGACATGGTGGCTCGAGGGTGGTGCTTGGGAACCACCCAGGAGAGCCACGATGACGGGCGGCGCTGGCGCGGCGAAACGGGCGAGGAAGAGGTCGCGTAGCTCCTCCCAAGAGGTCACAGAAGCTATCGGTAGGTGGAGGAGCCACATGCGCGGGACACCGGTGAGGGCCATGGGCAACCAGTTGGCCATCACCCGGTCGTCGCCCCCGGCCTTGAGGACGGCGTCCTCATACGCCAGCAGGAAAACCAGCAGGTCCGTCATGCCGCCGTAGCGCGGCGGCATCTCGGGCTTGAACTTGCGCGGCCACTGCACCCGTCGCAAGGCGGGGCCAAGGCCTGGATCCCCCTGGCCCCAGCGCTGGCGTCTGCTATCGGAGCGGGCGGTGCATTGTCCGCCATGAGGACGGAGCGCGGTGTTGGTGGAGAGCGGGCCATCGGGAGGGAACTCCGGCGCACCCCTACCTGGCGTTCCAAATGTCGGATTTCAGGTTCCGGCAAACCCTTGAGGTTCGAACATTGGGGGTGTGCATGGAGATCTCCCCCCTACCGATCTACGTCCGATCCTCTCGTGCGAACTAAGATGAAAATGATGAACAACACAAGAGACACGAGGTTTATACTGGTTCGGGCCACCATTGTGGCGTAATACCCTACTCCAGTGTGTGGTGTGGTGGATTGCCTCTCGGGCTGATGATGGACAGTACAAGGGAAGAACAACCTCGCGAGGGGTGTTCTTGAGCTGATGCGGTGTGTTCTACTTAGTCTCTACTGGACTTTTCCCCTCTCCCTCTCTCTTTTTTCTCTTCTCCTTCCCTTTGTGGAGGCTAGCTCTATTTATAGAGGCCCTGGGCCTCTCCCCGAATAATTGAGCGGGAAGGGCGCCAACAATTGGCCATTTTGAAGGGGAACATCTAGTACAAGTTATCCTGACCAAAGGTGGTCTTCGGCTGCCAAAAGCACTGGTGATGACGCCGTCTTGGGCTCCATGGTGACCTCCGTCCGGCTGGTCTTGGTCTCGTTGCACCAGAATGGTAACCTTTGCCTGATACCTTGGCATGTGCTTGCCCCCTTTGCACCAAAGGGGAAACAAGGACCCTGCGCAGGCCGGCGCTCGCCTGGCCTTGATCGTCATGGCTTGCGTCATGGGATCCTCGCCAGG
Source organism: Triticum aestivum (assembly GCF_018294505.1). Classification (NCBI taxonomy): domain Eukaryota; kingdom Viridiplantae; phylum Streptophyta; class Magnoliopsida; order Poales; family Poaceae; genus Triticum; species Triticum aestivum. The sequence goes on along the minus strand of NC_057800.1, from coordinate 405,451,573 downwards.
TACCCTTGCATTGATCTCTCCACCTCCTCGCGAGCCTTCCTGATGAGGCCGCTCTTGAGGAAGCTTCCTATCGTCTGCCCCGTGAGGCTTGGCCCCTCGCGAGGGTCTTGAGCTTCGGCTGATGAAGATGGGACGCACTAGGCCCCCACATGAGCCACGCCGCAGGACGCAGGCAGGCAAGTCTGGGGACCCCCGTTCCCAGAACGCCGACATCATACATGGCATAACCTAATACATGTGCATTCCATTGTAGAATCTGGAATATGCAATGTTTATGTTAGTTCATACGTTTCACATGATGTTTAAATGCCCCTTAAATCTGGTCAGTCAAGTGATGGTCTTTAGGCCTCCTTCTTTGCTTCTTTTCTTGATATGTAAGATTTGCTCACACATCTGTTCAATTGCTTGTTTGCATCAGCCAGCCATACTAGGACTGTTTGCTTTGATTACTTGTTGTTCTTGACCTAACACTCTAACAGATCTTGTCAACAATTTAAACACTAAGGGATGCTATAGTGGGGCCTTGTCTAACTCATAGGTGACATAAAGGTTTGGCTGTACACTACAGTAGGCTCTCCAAGAGTACCTGGAGATCCAGTTCGAAGGTATGCCTAGTTTTTACATAGTGCAGACATAGTAAATGCTCATTTCATTGTGTGCAAGTGCAAGAGATGCAGCATGTTTCATTATGTGGTGTTGTTTTGTTATAATCTCATTCTTTTGTGTTCACAGACTGGAAAGTATGCATATTTATCTTCCAAGGAGACGAGTAACTAATTTGTGTCACCTTGCAGAGGGGGTGCAATGAAGATAAGATTGAGGATTTCCAAGTACAAGATGTTAGGAAGGAGCCTTGCAAGAGAAGTAGGAGCTGCGCTAAGCCTCTTCAACCTGCTAAGGTAAGTCACTGTATGCAACTCAACAGTTCAATTCCTTGTTTGTTTCAGGCATAGTTAATTTTCTCTTTTCAATTGCTTTATTTGTCCTCGGTTAATGAGATGCCCAAATAATCATGCCTGATGTTCAGTACTTGTATCACTATTAGTTGACATAATTAAAGGCCTTACCATTTAATTACTCTGCCGAAGTGTGCCTGAAGCTTTGAAGTCTATTAACCAACTATTATTGCATGAGGCTCACAATCTAGTTTATACTACGCTAACGATTGCATAGTTTTGCCTGCTGTAGTATGTTTGTATGAAACCCTCTGCTATTCATTATGCTCCCTAAGACTTTAATTGAGGCACAAAATGGCCAACTGCTTGCTTACTTATACGCAACGTGTTGTCTATGTTTTCGATTGGGCCCCAACATCATGCTCCTCTGGTGAGCTAAGAGGGATTTCTGTATGCAGGCTGCACAGACTATCTTTTTCTATAACTTTTAAAATATCACCTGCTTATGCTTCATGACGTGTAACATTTTTTTTGAAAGTGACGTGTAACATTATTGTTAGTCCTGTTTTTCCATGTAGTACAAAATTATGTCTTGTTCGCTTCACTGTTGTAACTATATTTTTGCCCTAGTCATGTGTACTTACAGAAACATTTCAGGATGAAGTGACATCAACACAAAGATCTGCGAGCAGTGCGGCATGGCCGTTACCGAATGATTATGGATTGGAATTGAAATGTGCTGATGTTCTCGAGCACCAACTAGAGGTGGCAAGACAACGTGTACATGATTGTCAACGTATAATCAACAAGTTGAGACTGGACATGCAGGTATTAGATGCAGGAGTCAAAAAAATGAAACAAGACACTGAGGTAACCATGAAGGAATTGGAGATTTTGCAAACTGAAATTTGTGCTATCTGAATCCGGCCAATCCTATTTTCTGAAGAGATTATAGTTCAAATGGAGTTAAGTTGATGCTCGTCCATGATGTATGAGCTGTATTTGCCCAGTGTATGTAATTTGCATTTTGTGTATGCGTTATTATCACTTGTGCCGAACCATAATGCCCAGCGGGTATAATCGGCTGTAATTTCTTTATTGTATAATGTAGGATTATTCTACCTTTCTATGCCTTGATCTCTTTGTTGTATAGTGTATGCTTTTTAGAGGTGATAGTATTGAGTAGGATAATTCTTTGAATATGCTATATCATTCAAACGGGGGCCAGCTCACCTGACCATGCCCTTCACGGGCCGTCGGATCCATGGGCCTTCTAAGTCTCGTAGGATCCATGGGCCTTCTACGTCTCATAGGATCCATGGGCCTTCTACGTCTCGTAGGATCCATGGGCCGCCGACTCATTTATGGGTCTTGTACGGGCCTTTAATGGGCCGTAGGCGGGCCTTTAATGGAAATCATACGTTTTATGGGCTGACCATAATGGGCCATTAATAGGCCGTATTTGGTGATGCTAGGAAAATGGCCCAACAGACTAACGGTCCACAAATGGGCCGACTGTAACGACGGGCTGAATTTGGCCCACAAGCAGAAAATGACAGTAACGGGCCGTAAGTAACCGAATGCTGCAAATGAGCCCAATAAATGGGCCCTCAGAAGGCCAAAAGTTAACTTGGGCTGGAAACGGCCCAACGGAATAACGGGCCATTAATGGGTATAAAGTGATACACTATTCATTACGGGCCAATTTCACCATGGGCCGTTAATGGGTGTAAAGTAATACACTGTTCATTACGGGCCAGTTTCAGCACGGGCCGCTAATGGGCCAAGAGTTACAAAGGGCCTCATATGGGCTGAAAGACGTCATGGGCTATACATGGGCCAGAAGTGAAAACGGGCTGGAATCATATTGGATGGCCTGGATGACGCTACTGGGCCTAATTCAGATAGGGCATAACGGGCATTGGGTTAGCGGGTTGTAAATGGGCTATATGCGAACATGCCGTTAATAGGCTTTCCATGGGCCGGCCTGCCAGCTTTTGACCAAGTCAAACGGGCCGGCCTTTTCACAGGAATGGGCCACTGTTGGGCCATGCCACGTGTCGACGTATCATAGGCGCCTTCTGTCCAGTGAGTGGATGACATCTGTCCCAACGATGAGCCGACACGTGTTTCCTCTAGCCAATGATGATTTTACACGTGGAAAATCCCCATTGGTCGGGGCTGTTAACGGGTTATCGGATCCAAAACCCGACCTGATAGCTTAATGGCATTCCTTTACGGTGGATGTAACGTGTCGGTCACCCTTGACGAAAGCACTTCTATGACGCGCGATTTATCGTCATGGAAGTGGACACTTCCGTGATGATAATTTTGGTAATGTCATGGAACACTTCTATGACATCACAGGTATGACTATCTTGATTCTGTCATAAATTTGTCATGGATGTACATGCATGACAAAAAACGCAACCTACTGTGACAAACACGTATCATCACAGAAGTGTATTTTTTTGTAGTGACATCATTCTCTAATGATGTGATCCCGTTCATCAAATGACAACACATGTCTATGGTCAGGAAACATAACCATTTTGATTAACGAGCTAGTCAAGTAGAGGCATACTAGGGAAACTCTTGTTTTGTCTATGTATTCACACATGTCCTAAGTTTCCGGTTAATACAATTCTAGCATGAATAATAAACATTTATCATGATATAAGGAAATATAAATAACAACTTTATTATTGCCTCTAGGGCATATTTCCTTTAGATGCTAAGGCAGTTGATTTTGACTATTCTTGGAAGATTGGTAATGGTAGTAAATCTAGGTTTTGGGAGGACCAATGGATTGGCTCTGCCTCTCTAGCTACCCAATTTTGGGATTTATATAGCATTTACGATGAACATAATTGTGCTATGAGTGAAGTTTGGGATGGTTGTCAACTAAAACTTTATTTTAGGAGATGTCTCTCTCCTGAACATATGTTAGATTGAGAGGACCTTGTTAATATTACCTCTTCCATGATTTTTTATGATAGAGAGGATGATCTTGTGTGGAATTATAATGCTAATGGGATATACTCTGTGAAATCCTTTTATGACATTATCAATTTTAGAGGGGTTTTGCCTATGTACTCTCCTGCTATTTGGCATTTGAATATCCCCCCTAGGGCCCAAATATTCATCTGGCTACTTAATAATAATAAGAATAAGAATAGTAATAATAATAATAATAAGATTCTTACCAGAGACAATTTGTCTAAAAGACAGAATGTCCCTCATTTAACTTGTATATTTTGTTCCGATTTAGATCTGTAGTCATTTATTTTTTGAGTGTGCTGTCGCGGTTGAACTCTGGAAGGGCATTGCTAGTCTTACTGGTTTTTTTGAGGCTTCTAGTATGGACAGTTTAGTGTCTTGGTGGGCTAATAATGCAACTCAAAAAGTGGCAAATGTGGTCCATTCTCTAGCTTTGTGGTCTTTCTGAAAAATTAGAAACGATATGATTTTCAACCATACTCCTTGGTCTGGTATGCATGCTATCTAGAGACAATAGTTGTTACTCTATCTCTGTGGGAGGTCATGTCCTCATATCATGACAGGGAGCAACTCAAGACTGTTACAACAAACAACAATCTATGGTAAGAGATCCTCCTCTGTTGCCATGGCCAGAAGCGGGCTAGGTCTTGACCGTTGTTCTTCATTTTGTTAAACTACTACCTCATGTGAAGATTGAAGTTGGAAGCAGGGCGAAGACTCCCCCCTAGAATAATATGTTGCTATTTAGGGGTTTTCCCCTGTTTTCTCTTCTGCTATTGTAAGGATATCTTAGGTAGTGGTCTGGAATCTCTTAGTACTATGTTTAGCTTCCCTTTATGCTCTTCTAGATAGGACGTTGGGCTTATTCCCACTCCTGAGTGCTTGTAATGTGCTAAGGTCTGCCTGCCACTCTGGCTTTGTTGGTAATGCAACGGGGCTGGGGCCTTTGGCCCTTTTTCTCGGATAAAAACTTGGGACACATTTGGTTGGTCGCATTAGGCCCAGCCAGGCCCCGGCGGGATGTTTTTGGGCTGTTTGGTTACCTGGGTCACATACAAATCTTGGGCCGCATGAAACTTAAAGCGGTGCTCAGTCTGGCTTGCTAGGAATGGTCGAATCTACTGTTTCCAGCGAGCTAGGCTAGGGCGAGCCAACTCGAGAGCACATGGGTGGGCCTAGTTGCGTGAGGGGATGCGAGTAGTATACACCCTGTACATTGCTTCTTCAACTACCTCTATTAACCTCCTCTCTAATCCTCTTCTTCCTCCTCCCTCCGATCTACACAATGATGCATTGATTCGAGATAAGCTCCACACAAAAAAGATTCACATTGATGTCATGCTTCCATTCAGGCGATAGATTCGTAGTTTCGTCAACCATAGAGGAGGGATTTGAGATAAGATCAGACAGGAGTAGAGGAAGAAGAAGCAGGGGAGAGAGAGATCGGAGAATGGGAGGAGGGGAGTGAGCCAGCGGCGCCTACATCCGCATCGGGCCCAACCTGCAGCACCTACCGTGCGGCCGCCCTACATGATCGACAGCGGGGGCGGGGGCGCTTGCCAAAATGTGCGCGGTCCCGGTCGCGATCGTCTGCTTTGCCAGCGATGCCAGGGGCCCCGTCGCTCATGTGGGAGTTAGAGGAGGACGTCCTCGACAGGTAACGTCACGTCGTCCCGCCGGAGGTTCGCGCGCAACACATGCACTCGCATTCGCGGACTGGGGCTAGGACCAGGCATGAGAGCTGCTCGAGGCGATCGACATCGTGCTGCGGTCCGTGGGAGACACGATGGAGGCTCTGGGCTTGCTCGCCGATGGCAGTGATGACCCACAAGTATAGGGGATCAATTATAGCTCTTTTCGATAAGTAAGAGTGTCGAACGCAATGAGGAGCAGGAGGAAATGACAAGTGGTTTTCAGCAAGGTAATGTCTGCAAGTGCTAAAATTGTAAGTAACAGAGAAGTTTGATAGCAAGATATTTTGTAATGAGCAAGTAATGATAATAGTAACAAAAGTGCAACAAGGTTGCCCAATCCTTTTGAGGCAAAGGACAGGCCAAAATGGTCTCTTATAGTAAGCAAAGCGTTCTTGATGGTACACGGGAATTTCATCTAGTCACTTTCATCATGTTGATTTAATTCGTATTTGCTACTTTGATAATTTGATATGTGGGTGGACCGGTGCTTAGGTGCTGTTCTTACTTAACAAACCTCCTACTTGTGATTAACCCCCTCGCAAGCATCCACAACTACGAGAAAAGTATTAAGGATAAATCCTAACCATAGCATTAAACTTTTGGATCCAATCGGTCCCTTACGGAATAGCGCATAAACTAGGGTTTACACTTCTGTCACTCTCGCAACCCATCATCTAATAACTACTCCACAATGCATTCCCTTAGGCCCAAATATGGTGAAGTGTCATGTAGTCAACGTTCACATGACACCACTAAGGGAATCACAACATACATACTATCAGAATATCGAACACATATCAAGTTTACTTGCAACATGATTTCTCCCGTGACCTCAAGAACAAAAGTAAGTACTCACAAGGATAAACATGCTCAAAATCAGAGGGGTACTAAAATAGCATAATGGATCTGAACATATAATCTTCCACGAAATAAACCATATAGTAATCAACTACAAGATGTAATCAACACTACTAGTCACCCACAAGCACCAATCTATAGTTCCGGTACAAAGATTGAACACAAGCTATGAACTAGGGTTTGAGATGAGATGGTGTTGTTGACTATGTTGATGGAGATTTCCCTCCCCAAGATGGGAGAGTTGTTGGTGATGATGATGAGGATGATTTCCCCCTAAGGGAGGGAAGTTCCCCCGGCGGAATCGCTCCACCAGAAGGCAAAAGTGCTCCTGCCCAAGTTCCGCCTCAAGACAACGGTGCTCTGTCCCGAAAGTCCTCTCTTTTATTTTTTCTAGGTCAAAATGACTTATATACTAGAAGATGGGCACCGAAGGTGGGCCTGGATGAGCACAACCCACCAGGGCGCGCCTGGGGGCCCAAGCGCGCCCTGGTGTCTTGTGATCACCAGGGTGGCCCACTCTAGTACTTATTGGCTCCAATATTCCTCATATATTCCATAAAAAATCTCTGTAAAGTTTCAGCTTGTTTGGAGTTGTGCAGAATAGGTAGCCTGACGTAGCTTTTCCAGGTCTAGATTTCCAGCTGCCGGAATTCTCCCTCTTTGTGTGTACCTTGCATATTATGAGAGAAAAGGCATTAGAATTACTCCAAAAAGCATTATTATGCATAAAAACATCATAAATAACAAATTAGAAAACATGATGCAAAATGGACGTATCAACTCCCCCAAGCTTAGACCTCGCTTGTCCTCAAGCGAAAACTGAAATCGAAAAACATGTCCACGTGCTTAGAGAGAGAGAGGTGTTGATAAAAACAAAATACAGACATAGAAGCATCAAGTTGATTATTATAGCAGCAACAAATTTAAACATAATACTTTTATCATAGACTTCTCATGAATAAGTAACAGTTCATCACACTATCGAAGTATAAAGCATAAAATCTATTAGAAACCAACAAACCATGTTCTCAGTCAACTTTGCAACTACAATTCATCATATTTTCAGGAAGGGTCACATATCGGAGCCTTTAGGCAAGTCCACATACTCAACCATCATATAGTCTTCTATGATTGCTAACACTCACCGCATACACATGAGCAAAACGTTTCAACTGGACACATAGAAAGATAGGGGCTTATAGTTTCGCCTCCCAACGTATTCACCTCAAGGGTGATGTCAACAATAATAACTTATGACACCGCATATACATGAGCAAAACGTTTCAACTGGACATATGTGCCTAGATCTTTCCTCACCACATGATGTTTGCCAAAGGAGAAAAATAAAAGGGAATAGAGAGAAAAACTTTGACTCTTGCATAAAAGTAAATACATAAAAGTAAAGGATAGGCCCTTCGCAGAGGGAAGCAGAGGTTGCCATGCGCTTATTTGTTTGTATGCTCAACCCTTAGTGCAAAAGAACGTCACGTTGTATTGCCCCTTGTGATGGCAACCTTTATTATGCAGTCTGTCGCTTTTATTCTTCACCATCACAAGTTCGTACAACGCTCTATTTTCTCTTACACTAAATGATCTCACACTTACAGAAGCAATTTTGATTGCCTTATTGCACCGATGACAACTTACTTGAGGGATCTTGCTCAATCCCTAGGTAGGTATGGTGGAATCTTGAAAATAAGATTTGGGTTTAAGGGTTTTTGGATGTACAAGTAGTATCTCTACTTAGTGCGGATATTTTGGCTAGCAAAGATAGGGGGCAAGCACCACATGTTAAAGGATCTATGACAATATAACTTCTATGTGAATATGGACAAACATAAATCATTACATTGTCTTCGTTGTCCAATGTCAACAATTTTGGCATATAATATTTTGATGGGGGCTCACAATCACAAAAGATTTCCAGGATAGTGTATTTATATGTGAATCTTCTCTTCCCTTATTAATTCTTTCATGAGTTGCATCATTGACCAATGCTATGTTTGTCAATCTCTAATAAAATTTTCTACTTATACTTTTCCTTATGTGGTGTCATCACCTACCATAAGATTAGCATATGATCTTTTCAATTTATTTCCTTTATTTTTATTTATTTCCTCTCTTTTTATTACAACATGAAAGTAAAAAAGCAGAAACTCAAACTAAACTTTATTATATATATCTTGCACACGATTACAAGGATAGATCACTAACAAACTCTCGAAAAGAAAGGATGGAACTAAACATTTATTCATCTAAAGCAAAAGATCGAACTAAAATAAGTGAAGGCAAAAGATAGTGGGGATGATACGATACCGGGGCACCTCCCCCAAGCTTGGCGGAAGCCAAGGGGAGTTCCCATACCCGATACTCAATTTTCTTCTGGTGATGAAGAAGGTGGTGGTGATGAAGTAGAGACCTTGTTGTCGGCGTTCTGGGAACGGGGGTCCCCAGACTTGCCTGCCTGTGGCCCGCGGCGTGGCTCCACAAGCGGCCCTATACAGCCCATCCTCACGAGCAAACACTCAAGACCCTCGCGAGGGGCCAAGCCTCGCGAGGTAGACGACGCAAGACCTCCTCAAGGGCGGCCTCACCAGGATGGCTCACGAGGGGCAGAGAGATCAAATCAAGAGACACCTCGTGAGGTTTGTGTGACGCAAGCCATGACGACTGGAGCCATACGGGCGCCAGCGCGCGTAGTGTCCTTGTTTCCTCTTTGGTGCTAAAGAGGCAAGCGCAGCCAAGGAATCCCGAGGCATCAGGCAAAGGTTTCCATATCGGTGCAACAAGACCAAGACCAGCAGGACAGCAGGATGGAGGTCACTGTGGAGCCCAAGACGGCGTCACCGCCAGAGCCTTTGGCAGGCAAATACCATCTTTTGTCATGATAGCTTGTACTAGTTGTCCCCCTTCAAATTGGTCGTTGTGGGATCCCTTCCCGCCTAATATTTGGTAAGAGGACCCGGGCCTCTATATATAGGACTAGCCACCACCATAGGCAGGGGATGATCTCAGCTTGGACCGGATTCATTCCACCAAAGCCACCACACTCACCAAGCACAAGAACACCTCTCCTCAGGAGGCTGTTATTCCCTTGTAATTATTCATCCCCAACCTAAGAGGCAATCCACCACACCACACTGGAGTAGGGTATTACACCACATCGGTGGCCCGAACCAGTATAAACTCTTGTGTCTCTTATTCTTTGGGTTCATCGAGCTAGGCCGTGAGATCATGATGTGTGTGAGCTAGAGAGGGGGAGAGATCTTCGTGCACACCCCAGTGTTCGAACCTCAAGGGTTTTGCTGGAACCTGAAATCCGACATTTGGCGCGCGAGGTAGGGGTGCGACAGAGCTTCTCTTCCGCTGGTTGATCCGCCGACACTCCGCGGTTCGGATGTCCGGCGACCCAAGGACCAACGCCGACCGCTGGGCAGCTTGGCCGGCCCGGGCGGCGCCGTCTGCCCAAGAAGACCTCGACCCTGCGCCCCAGGCGGCACACACACCGCCAAACACTGCGGGGCGTAGGTGGCGCGGCCAAATGCCATCCACCCTTACTCCACGACAAGCGCGGGCAGCCGCAAGGGCCTCAAGCCACGCTGTGGCCATGGCGCCGCACACCCGACGGGAACAAGCAAACATGAGGGTCGCACTCACGGTGGCTCAGGAGCTGCTGCGATCCCAGCTAATGGAGAGTGGTAGGGATGCGTTGCTGGAGCGCGTCGCCAAGCTATTGGACGCCGCGGCCTTGGGAGCACCGCCCTTCTGCTCCTGCTTATGCCTCAAGTCACGGCCGGATCGCATGGCGGGCCTCGCCGCGCCCGCGTGCCCTCAGGTGTGGCAGGAGGCTTCATCGACACCGGCGCGACTAGCAGCACCAGACGCCCAATCGCACCCGTGCCACCTCCGATGGGCGCGGGCACGAGCGTTGCCACCCGCGGCCTCAGCACGCCGCCCTACCATCCTCAGGGCGGCGCGCTAGGCCTAGCAACATGGAGCATGGGGCACTTCGGCGAGGTCTTCAGGGCGACGGCCTCGGAGGCCTATGTGCCCCACATGATGGACCAGGAGTATGCGCTGGAAGACGACCCTGGCTTGTTCCTCAAGCCAGGCTTGGAGGAGGAGGCGCTGGAAGCTGAGGCCTTCCAGGAGCCCTCCGGGAACCTCGCCAACCATGCCGGCAACAATAGCTACAGGGTACCACTAATCTCTCAGGAGCAAGCTTACGCTAACCATGGATCGCAGGAGGATCAGGTCACAACGGCGGACGGCGGCCCCAGCTCAACGACCTCCCTTCCGCCAGGTGGAGCGCACTAGGGGCTGCAGGGGAGGAGCCGGGAGCAAGCCCCCCCCCCCCGCATCGCGTGGAGCAGGGCGTCCCCCAAAGGTAGGCCCTCTATCGGGGAGGTGCCGGTGAGCCTTCCCCCGGCAGAGGACCCGTGGACGCCGAGGGTGCGCTGGCATCCCTTTTGCCCCTTGGCTTCGTCTTGGCTTCCGGATGCACCAATGGTGGTCGAGGGTGGCGCAAGGCAGAGCCCTCATCTGGAGATATGAAGTAAGGCTCGCGCCTATGAAGATATCCACTCGTGACACTCTCACGTAATAATGAGTGGGGCTGTACACGCCCCGGAGTCTCAGGAGTGCCGCCCTCAGGCCTCGGGGGCTCCCTCCCACGTCCTAGTGGCAGCACTTAGCTCCGCGCTGGTGAGAATACAAGAAGACTGGACTAGGCGCCGGACGCGGGCATTTGCCTTTAGTCTCTTTTCTGTAGCCCTGTTTTCTGGTTTTGGATTTAAATTGAAGTTGAATTTTCATTGGTATGCGTGGGGGGTGTCTTTTCTCGTTCGCACAATTTCTTGCAATCTGGTTCCTTGCCCTAATTCGGAGTTCGCACCTGCTGCCTCCTCCCTTGCGAGTCCCTCACGAGCAGGGGCTGGGCGCGGCGCACGAGCACTGCGTGCAAATCCTTCCATGGCTGGCGCTTGCTCCTCACGAGGCCCTCTCAGGCGGATCAGCAGGCCCGTCAGAAGCTCACGACCTCACGAGCCGGTCGGAAACCGGCCCTGACTAAGGTAAACTGCAGAAGTAAGCTCGTGGTGGGACTCACGGGCTCATAAAAACAAATCTTTAGCTTGGCCTAAGGAATAGAGGCAGTAATCTGTTTACATGAGGGGCTCTCCTCCCAAAATGCTCTTACAACTTTCAGGGCCGTGCCCGAGTTTTCACATGCAGGGTCAGCGACAAGGAAGCACGGGCTCAATCAGACATATCACTCACCACATCCTCCGGGTCACCCACAGACATGTCGCTGGCGTCGCTGTCACCATTGCCGGCATCACCGTCAACATTGTCGGCGTCGCCCACACCATCGTTGACCATGTCACCTTCATCCGCCGCGACCACCACCACGTCATCCTCGGAAGTGAAGGCCCTGCCTAGAGCATCCACATTGTCTTCTACCCAGCGCGCCAGGTCGCCCCGGATGGCCTCAGGCACAGGGGCAATGGCGGTGTCAAAATCGAAGTTGGGGTAGGTGTTCTGGAGGTGGCTGAAGACGCGGGAGAACGCGCGCCTAAGCAGTCCGTGGCTCCTCTCATCAAAAAGCACGTGAGCCCTCTCAGATCAACTCTCCAGGCGTGTCACCACATCAGTGAAGAAGAGGAGGTGGCTGGCGTAATCGTTCGAGTGGGGATGCGGGGCACCTTCGTAGCAGATGGTGCCCAGCGCCATGTTGACTCTGATCCCGAGGCTTTGGAGCATGGGGCGTGCTCGCGCTCTAGCGTCCGCCGCCGGAGCCGCGGAGGACTCGGCGCTGGCGACCGGCTGCTGAAGAGAAAGCAGCATGGCGCGGGCGGAGGCCAGGTCAGCTTGCATTGAGGTCAGGGCGGTTGTGGCGGCTTCCTTACACTGTCCCGCCTTAGCCAACCCCGACTTAAGGGCAGTAGTCCTGCCCACTGCTTCGGCTTCCATGAGCTTCAGCTTCAAGTCGTACCTGCCCACAAGATCCGCGCGAGCCTCGGCCACCCGGCGATCGACGTCCTCCTGGGCCTTGGCCTCGCGCACGCCGACAACATCCTCAGCTTGGGAGACTTGGTGCTCTCTCATCTCCAGCCGCTCAAGCTCAAGGCTGCGCTCCATGGCTTCCAGCGCCAGCGCTTCCTCGCGCCTCAGGATCTCTTCCTCCTTGGCAAGCGTCCCCTTCATTGATGCTAGGGCGGCCTTGCATGCCTCCACTTGCTGCTCCAAGGAGGCACACCAGGCTTGGAGCTCCCATGCACACCTCTCTGCGATCTCGCGGCGACGATCAGCTTCCCGAGCTTCTTCCAAGGCTCGGGCACAAGCCTCGCGCGAGGTCACAAGAGATGATTTGGCCTTCACGTTATCAAGCTCGCGCTGGTGGCGCCCAAGGTTGATGGCCACCTTCAGTTTATGCTGCTCCTCCATCAGCCGAAGACCCTCGGCCTCGAGGCACGCGTCTACATCCACGAGCTCTCCGCCAAGCCGGCTCATCGCACCCATCGCCTCCCAAAAGAGCTCGTAGCAGACGACACTCTATTCATGCACAAACTTGAGCGCGCGGTGGATTCCGTTCTCCGCAGTGGGAGCCGCCTACGGGATCCAAAGCGGCTTGCTCCCTTTCCGCGGGGGGCTGGGGGCTGGCGCCCCCCGGTCACCGGCTGGGCTTTGGCAGGAGCCCGGTTGGGTTGAGGCTCGCTACTCGAAGAAGGAACCAAGACCAAAGCCATCCAACCGTCGTCTACAACCAGAGGAGGAGCCCTTGGCACGCTCGTCGCACCCCCGACAAGGCCACGAAGAAGAGACGGCAGGAGCGCGGGCTCGAGGCGCCAAGCTAGCGTGTCTGCCTCTCCGGCCAACCTCGCGTCAGGAGCAGCATGCTGGCTCGGGATGCTCAAGGTCAGTGGGAGATTCGAGGCAGGAGGAGGTTGCTTCCCAGGAGGTTTCACGGCCTTAGTAGATGGGATCCTGAAGAGCCATCGTCAGGAAGGGAAGCAGCACTCGAGGAATTACAAAGATAAGGTACTTACTCATCTATGGCGGTGTACTTCCTCTGTTTCAACGGCCGGAAGGTGCCGCTGCTACAGCTTGGGGGCCCCTTCCTTTTGCGGAGCGCATTGAAGTCTACACGGAGCCAGCCGAAGTGTTGGATGTGGGGACTAGTGCAGGGCGCGACTGGTGAAGCGCACGAGGAGGCGACCTCAGGAGTGCCAAGCTGGGGATAGCCATCGAGTTCCGCCTCGCGATGACCTCCTGAGGCCTTGGGAGCTTCGACCTCAAGAGCAGCGGATTGCGTCATCCCCTCCACTGCCACCCCAGAGCGAGAGTTATGGGCTCTCGGAGATGGCGCCTCAGAAACCGCGGGCGGCGTCGACACCTTGGCGCCTGCGCCTCCAACCTCCGGTGGTGCTTGCCCCCGCATCCACTCTTGGGGCAAGTTTGGCGCCGGCGACAACGAGGGGAACCACGGTGATGGGGTTCTCGCGGGATTCCTCAAGGCCGACCGGACGCAGCCCCCATTCGTCAAAGGGGGGCATCTGCCCCGTGAACTCCACCCTGTTTGAGCAACAATATAAGAGACAACCCTCCAGTGGCATATCGGCTGGCGAGGGGTCGCCCGCCAGGACCTCGAGCATCGTTCTTCGTGCCTCGAGCGGAAGCCCTGGCTCCTGAAGCCTCATGCGATCCCGGTCGATAGACCCACATCGGCTGGGAATGGCGCTGGAGTGGGGCGACGCAGCGTCGGAGGAACTGCTTCATCACCATGGGCACGGTCAAGCCAGGATCTTTCAACCTCTTCAGCCGGAGCCAGACAAAGGCGAGGCGGGGGCTCGTAAGCTTCTTGTGAGCCCAGCCAGAGCTGGGGACGGTGGGCGTAGACGGAGGCAAGAGCAAATGATTGAGCACTCCGACATCCACATACATCCACCACATTCGGAACCCACTCGCAGACGGCGGGAGTTCGAAGTCAATCCCCGAGCCGGTCGTTGCTGCCACGACCTGGAAGCTTGGGTGGTCGGGGGTCGGTCAGGTGCGGCGAGAAGAAATGGCGTAGAAGGGCCACGGAGGGGGCGATGCCCACCGTGGCCTCGCAGACAAAGGCAAAGATGGCGAGAAGAGCGACATATTGGGGATCTAGGTGCAGCAGATGAATCCGGTAATGGGAAGGCACGGCGTTGAAGAAGGCAGAGAAGGAGGGACCAGACCGGCCCACAAGGCGTCGATGAAGAATTGGACCTCGGTGGCTGTTCTGTCGACAGACGCTCAGGACATAGGACAGGCCATCGTCGCTCCCCATTCGTTGAAGCTGGTGGTGAGCGCAAGGCGGACCTTGTCCATGGCCTCCTGATTGAGCACCCACGATCAGCCGACGGCGGGCTCGACGGCCAAAGGCGGGCTGGCTAAGGACAGGGGCTTCTTCCCTTTCTCCGTCTGGCTCGATGCCATGGCGATGGAGAGGTCTGAGCTCAGGTCGGATTGGGAGAGGAAGATGAGGTTCGAAGAAACGGAGGAGTCGGGGGGTGCGTTGCCAGCAATGGGGAAATAACTGTGTGGGACGCCGTGGCCGCCTAGCCAGGCGGATATCAAGGCTGCGTGGGGAAGCGGGGCCGCCCGCGTCCAATCGATCACCACGCGTCGAGTGGGGCTACAAGCTGTTGGGGCCTACGACGCTCTGCACTTTCCCTTTGGCTTCGCCTCGAAGCCAAGTTTGAGCGCGCCTTGGGCCCGGGGGCTGTTGTCGGCATTCTGGGAACGGGGGTCCCCAGACTTGCCTGCTTGCGGCCCGCGGCGTGGCTCCACCCGCGGCCCTGTACGGCCCATCTTCACTAGCAAACACTCAAGACCCTCGCAAGGGGCCAAGCCTCGCGAGGCGGACGATGCAAGACCTCCTCAGGGGCGGCCTCACCAGGCTGGCTCACGAGGGGCGGAGAGATCAAGGCAAGGGACACCTCTCGAGGTTTGTGTGATGCAAGCCATGACGATTGGAGCCAGGCGAGCGCCAGCGCGCAGTGTTCTCGTTTCCTCTTTGGTGCTAAAGAGGCAAGCGCAAGCGAGGAGTCCCGAGGCATCAGG
This sequence comes from Triticum aestivum, assembly GCF_018294505.1. Lineage (NCBI taxonomy): Eukaryota > Viridiplantae > Streptophyta > Magnoliopsida > Poales > Poaceae > Triticum > Triticum aestivum. The sequence goes on along the minus strand of NC_057800.1, from coordinate 405,436,035 downwards.
AAAAGGTTTCCATATCGGTGCAACAAGATCAAGACGAGCAGGACAGTAGGACGGAGGTCACCGTGGAGCCCAAGACAGCGTCACCACCAGAGCCTTTGGCAGGCGAAGACCATCTTTTGTCAGGATAGCTTGTACTCATTGCCCCCCTTAAAATTGGCCGTTGTGGGATCCCTTCCCGCCTAATATTTGGGAAGAGTACCCGGGCCTCTATATATAGGACTAGCCACCACCGTAGGCAGGGGATCATCTCATCTTGGACCAGATTCGTTCCACCAAAGCCACCACACTCACCAAACACAAGAACACCTCTCCTCAGGAGGCTGTTCTTCCCTTGTAACTGTTCATCCTCATCCCAAGAGGCAATCCACCACACCACACTGGAGTAGGGTATTACACCACATCGGTGGCCCAAACCAGTATAAACTCTTGTGTCTCTTGCTCTTTGGGTTCGTCGAGCTAGGCCGTGAAATCATGATGTGTGCGAGCTAGAGAGGGGGAGAGATCTTCGTGCGCACCCCGGTGTTCGAACCTCAAGGGTTTTGCCGGAACCCGAAATTCGACACTTGTCTTCGGGTTTCCATGGAAGAGGTCCACCATCATAAGAGGAGGAGTGAGTCTCACGGGTCCTGCAACCGGCAACCAAACTCATACCTTTAAACCTTGCCTCATATTCAAAGACTTGGTTTTGGAGATCATAGATCTAGCTTTGGAGGAAGTTGATTTGCTCGTTGAGGGTGAAGACGATGTCCTTCATGGACTTCCATCCACCTTGAGATCACGAGTAAGGTCCGTGATCATGAGGTGATTGGCATTGAGTCCACGCTCCACCATCCCCTTGCACCGGAAGACCTCTTGCTCCATAGCTTCAAGCCTGGCCTCCACGGTTCCCGTCCCCTTGGGACCTTGCACATCGCGGATGTGGAGCACCCCCTCATGCATCTGGATGATCTGAGGGTGCTGCACCACCTCCCGCAAATATGGGTTGATGACGTTCTTGTAGAACTTGCCCTTGGAGGAGCTTGAAGAGGCCATGGTAGATGGGATCTGATAGAAAATAGCAAGGAAAACAAAATAGAAGATTTCTCCGCGATACGGTGGTTGTCGTGGGAGTGAGTCTGGCAGTAAGAATAGGGGGTACGTAGGAGGAGGCAAGGCCCTAGCTATGGCGAGGTTGTACACACAGGTTTACAAGTTCAGGCCCCTCTCGGAGGAGGTAACAACCCTATGTCTTGGTGCCTCGAAGGCTTGTTGACTGGATTATGTGTGAAAGTTACAGGCGGTTCGAACCCTTGTGCCAGAGGAGGGGGTGGCTTGTATAGAGTGCACCAGGCCCCTCCAGCCCTCGGTTACACAGGGTTCAATGTGAGTTAAGACAGGGGCGTTACTGGCAACGCATGCTATTAATGATCTTTATGACTACGGAGTGAATGCCTGACCATTGCCATCTTGGGGGACTGTAGGCCTTCTATGCTCCGAGTGATTCTTTTGTATGGTTGAGTGTAATGATGCTACCTCTTGAGCATGCGTTGGTTTTCCCTTGAAGAGGAAAGGGTGATGTAGCAAAGTAGCGTAAGTATTTCCCTCGGTTTTTGAGAACCAAGGTATCAATCCAGTACAAGACTACACACAAGTCGCCTAGCACCTGCACAAACAATCAAGGACCTTGCAACCAACGCGATAAAGGGGTTGTCAATCCCTTCACGTCCACTTGCAAAAGTGAGATCTAATAAAGATAATAAGATAAATATTTTTGGTTTTCTTCTTGTATAGATTGAAAAGTAAAGATTGCAAAATAAAATAAATAGTAAACTAGAATTGTAGATCGGGAACTTATATGATATAAAATGGACCCAGGGGCCATAGGTTTCACTAGTGGCTTCTCTCATGATAGCAAGTATTACGGTGGGTGAACAAATTACTGCCGAGCAATTGATAGAAAATCACATAGTAATGAGAATATCTAGGCATGATCATGAAAATAGGCATCACGTTTGTGTTAAGTAGACCGAAACGATTCTACATCTACTACTATTACTCCACACATCGACCGCTATCCAGCATGCATCTAGAGTATTAAGTTCATAAGAACAGAGTAATGCTTTAGGCAAGATGACATGACGTAGAGGGATAAACTCAAGCAATATGATATAAACCCCATCTTTTTATCCTCGATGGCAACAATACAATACGTGCCTTGCCGCCCCTACTATCACTGGGAAAGGACACCGCAAGATTGAACCCAAAGCTATGCGCTTCTCCCATTGCAAGAAAGATCAATCTAGTAGGCCAAACTGAACCGATAATTCGAAGAGACTTGCAAAGATATCAAATCATGCATATAAGAATTCAGAGAAGAACCAAATATTGTTCATAGATAAACTTGATCATAAATCCACAATTCATCAGATCTCGGCAAACACACTGCAAAAGAATATTACATTGAATAGAACTCCAAGAACATCAAGGAGAACCCTGTATTGAGAACCAAAGAGAGAAAAGAAGCCATCTAGCTAATAACTATGGACCCGAAGGTCTATGGTAAACTACTCACACATCATCGGACAGGCTATGGTGTTGATGTAGAAGCCCTCCGTGATCGATTCCCCCTCCGGAAGATCACCGGAAAAGGTCCCCAGATGGGATCTCACGGGTACATAAGGTTGCGGTGGTGGAGAAGTGGTTGTGTGGCCCTCCTAGATGTTTTTATGGTATAATAGTATATATAGGCGAAAGAAGTACATCAGTGGAGCTCCATGGGGCCCACGAGGGTGGGGGACGCGCCTACCCCCTGGGCGCCCATCCTGCCTCGTGGAAGCTTCGTGGGGTTCCAGACATCTACTCCAAGTCTCCTGGTTTGTGTTTGTTCCAAGAAAGATCCTCGTGAAGGTTTCGTTCCGTTTGGATTCCGTTTGATATCCCTTTTCTATGAAACACTAAAATAGGCTAAAAAACAGAAACTGGCACTAGGCCTCCGGTTGATAGGTTAGTCCCAAAAATAACATAAAAGTGCATATTAAAGCCCATTAAACATCCAAAACAGATAATATAATAGCATGGAACAATCGAAAATTATAGATACGCTGGAGACGTATCAGCATCCCCAAGCTTAATTCCTGCTCGTCCTCGAGTAGGTAAATGATAAAAACAGAATTTTTGATGTGGAATGCTACCTAACATAATTTTCAATGTAATTTCCTTTATTGTGGATGAATGTTCAAATCCAAGATTCAAGACAAAATTTTAGTATTGACATAAAAATAATAATACTTCAAGCATACTAACCAAGCAATTATGTCTTATCAAAATAACATAGCCAAAGAAAGCTCATCCCTACAAAATCATATTGTTTGGCCATGCTTCATCTCCGTCACACAAAATGCTCCCATCATGCACAACCCCGATGACAAGCCAAGCAATTGTTTCATACTTAGCCTTTTCAAACTTTTTCAACTTTTATGCAATATATGAGCACGAGCCATGGACATAGCACTATGGGTGGAATAGAATGGTGGTTGTGGAGAAGAAAAAAGGGAGGAATAAAGTCTCACATCAACTAGGCGTATCAACGGTCTATGGAGATGCCCATCGATAGATATCAATGTGAGTGAGTAGGGACTGCCATGCAACAGATGCACTAGAGCTATAAGTGTATGAAAGCTCAACAAAAGAAACTAAGTGGGTGTGCATCCAACTTGCTTGCTCACGAAGACCTAGGGCAATTTGAGGAAGACCATCATTGGAATATACAAGCCAAGTTCTATAATGAAAAATTCCCACTAGTATATGAAAGTGACAACATAAGAGACTCTCTGTCATGAAGATCATGGTGCTACTTTGAAGCACAAGTGTGGAAAAAGGATAGTAACATTGCCCCTTCTCTCTTTTCTCTCATTTCTTTTATTTTTTTGTTTGGGCCTTCTCTTTTTTAAGGCCTCTTTTTTTCGTGAGGAGTCTCATCCCGACTTGTGGGGGAATCATAGTCTCCATCATCCTTTCCTCACATGGGCCAATGCTCTAATAATGAAGATCGTCACACTTTTATTTACTTACAACTCAAGAATTACAACTCTATACTTAGAACAAAATATGGCTCTATGTGAATGCCTCTGGCGGTGTACCGGGATGTGCAATGATTCAAGAGTGACATGTATAAAAAATTATGAATGGTGGCCATGCCACAAATACAATGTCAACTACATGATGATGAAAAGCAATATGACTATGATGAAGCATGTCATAATAAACGGAATAGTGGAAAGTTGCATGGAAATATATCCCAGAATGGCTATGGAAATGCCATAATAGGTAGGTATGGTGGCTGTTTTGAGGAAGGTAAATGATGGGTTTATGGTACCGACGAAAGTTGCACGACACAAGAGAGGCTAGCAATGGTGGAAGGGTGAGAGTGCGCATAATCCATGAACTCAAGATTAGTCATAAAGAACTCACATACTTATTACAAAAATCTACAAGTTATCAAAACTAAGCACTACGCGCATGCTCCTAGAGGGATAGATTGGTAGGAAAAGACCATCGCTCGTCCCCGACCGCCACTCATAAGGAAGGCACTCAAAGAACACCTCATGCTTCAAATTTGTCACACAACGGTTACCATACGTGCATGCTATGGGACTTGCCAACCTTAACACAAGTATTTCTCAATTTCACAATTACTCAACTAGCACGACTCTAATATCACCACCTTTATATCTCAAAATAATTGCCAAGTATTAAACTATTCAATGCATTCTATATACCTATCTTGAATGCCTATCATATTAGGACTAATTTTATAACCAAAGCAAATTGCCATGATGTTCTAAAAGAATCTCAAAATAATATAAGTGCAGCATGAGAGATCAATAATTTCTATAAAATAAAACCACCACCGTGCTCTAAAAAGATATAAGTGAAGTACTAGAGCAAAATTATCTAGCTCAAAAGATATAAGTGAAGCACATAGAATATTCTAATAAATTCTGATTCATGTGTGTCTCTCCCAAAAGGTGTTTACAGCAAGGATGATTGTGGTAAACTAAAAAGAAAACACTCAAATCATACAAGACGCTCCAACCAAAACACATATCATGTGGTGAATAAAAATATAGCCTCAAGTAAAGTTACCGATAGATGAAGACGAAAGAGGGGATGCCCTGAGCTTAGGCTTTTGGTTGTCCTTTAATTTTACCTTGGGGTGCCTTGGGAATCCCCAAGCTTAGGCTCTTTCCACTCCTTGTTCCAAAATCCATCAAATCTTTACCCAAAAACTTGAAGACTTCACAACACAAAACTCAACAGAAAATCTCATGAGCTCCATTAGTATAAGATAACAAACCACCACTTTAATGTACTGTAATGAACTCATTCTTTATTTATATTGGTGTTAAAACTACTGTATTCCAACTTCTCTATGTCTCATACCCCCCGATACTAGCCATAGATGCATCAAAATAACCAAACAACACACGAAAAACAGAATCTGTAAAAAACAAAACATTGTGTAGAAATTTAGAGGTTTCGAATACTTCTGTAACTCCAAAAATTCTGAAAAATTAGGATGTCCTAAATACTTTTTATATTGATCTACTTCATTTGGAATTGGTATTTTATCGCTCTCTGGTAAAAAATGTAAATTATTCTCGTGAGCGCATACTTTCTGTTTTTTCAGCAAGATCAAACAACAATAATCCAAGAAGATCCTAAGGCTTTACTTGGCACAAACATTAATTAAAACATAAAAAATATAATCATAACTGTTGTGGATATAACTATTGGGTTAACCCGCCCAGGAGGGGCCGGGTTAAGCCAAGGCAGTCTACCAAGACAAAGCCCATGGAGGCGCTGAAGATGGCGGTTCACTATGAAGACTCATTAAAAGGCCCAAGGCCCAGAGGCGGCTTAAAGCCCATTAGTATAAACCGCCATATAGGTATGACTTGTATTGTAAGGCATGTGTACTTGGTCATCGAGCCGGACATGTTATATGAGCCGGCTGGGACTCTATAAAGCCGGTGGGCGTCAACCTGTGTATATAAAGGGACGACCCAACGGCGGTTTAGAGGGGACAACAAAAATAGAAAGCTAGGTCATGCATATTCCCTCCCTGGTAATCGAGACATAAGCAATACCACCTCAACTGGAGTAGGCCTTTACCTTGACCGCAAGGGGCCGAACCAGTATAAACTCCTGTGTCCTTTGCCCCATTTAACCCCTTTAAGCTAAGCTAGTGCGATGGCTTTACGACTAAGTCCTCACACTAGGACATCTGCCATGAGAATTCCACAACAGTTGGCGCCCACCGTGGGGCCAGAACACAGTGGTTTTGAGTTCTTGAAGGGCAACTTCGAAGGGATCAAGGGATGCACTGTGGGCCGAATGACCAAGAGTCGTCGCGGCAAGCTCTTCATCGACGATGCAGGTTGGGGTTCCAAGGTCGGCTCAATTGAGTAGGGGTACCGGGTCCCTTTCAGCGGAATCCACGTCGGCAAGATCGAAGAGCGGGCCCTGAGCCGGACATCTACATCGACATCATCGAAATGGCTCAGTGTGCGAGACCCGCCCGAGTTCAGCCTGCCATGAAACATGCCTTCGTGGGATTCATCCATGGAGCAGAATTTGAGGGAGGACCCATGTCTAGCGGTGAGACGGAGATATACTTTGATGCGAGTCGTCCACGGGCGAGACTACTTCGTTGTATCAACTGCAGGACGGCAGGCTTGGGGGCTGTTCCGATGGCGACAGTATTACGGACCCCTATGAGCTGCCGAACCGGGTCGTGATTTTCATGGCCGGTACGCAGTTAGTGCAGAATTCTTCAACTATGGCGGCAATGGTTTCCGGGTTAGCGGCGGTGACGGTGCTCGGGGTAGGAGGCCCTGCGCGCCCGCCGACTCAGGTCCTATCCGGTTTACTGGACACTTTGACAACATTATTGACAACAGAGTTTAACCCGACAAATCAATCTCAGCATAACACAGAAGTTGTGAAGCTACGAGATGAGATAGCTCAAGCCAAGGAGGATCTGGCAGCGGAGGATGCGAGGTTGACTGCGCAAAGAACTGCCTTGGAGGCTCAGGCGCAAAGAATCCAGGCCGACTACTTCTGGCTCTCGTTGGATCATAATGCATCAAATGAAGTTTGAGGAGAAGGCACCGAAGTCGTCTGCCTTTGGTTTACGAGGCAAGAAATCTCTTCAATACACCTGGTGTAGGGACCAGTGACCTGCCAGGGGTGAACCGGGCAGCGGACGCACCTAGGACTGTAGCACAGGCACAACCACACACGACTGACCCGCCCTGTCAGAATAAAATCCCACCACAACATGTGCCGACATCACCGGGTCATTACTCTAACCCTTTGGATAACATGATCGTAGCGGCATCACGCTTGGCGGCTCTCCTGGTGGAAGGTGAGTCTCCAGCCGCAGTTGAAACACAGAGGGCTAGAGAGCTTCTTCAGACAGCATTGGTTCAGCAGGAGGCTTATTCTTACAGTCGTGAGAGGATCCATTCAACCTCTCGCCCAAGCCGGAGTTATAGCAGACACATGGACTCCCCAGCAGTGTCAAGTAGCAAGCGGCGTCGTAACCCGCTTCGTGTAAATGACCCACCCCGTAACACTCAGGCCTTGATGGATCAGGATAGAGTACGTCAAGAGGTTGAGCTGGCGGCTCAACACGTGACTCATCAACCATCTCCGGTTTATCCGACAACCTCGGTGGAGGCAAGCATGACCTCTCGAAGCACGAGCGTGCCATGTTTGGTGCCGGCTCTACGTAATGAGCGTCTACCCAAGGACTTCAAAGGACCGTGTAAAGTGCCTAACTACACAGCCTATTTACCCCCTGAGGTGTGGATTGAGAGTTACGAGATGGCCATGGAGCTACTGGAGGTCAGCAATGCTGCGTGTGCTAAATATTTCACCATGATGTTGGATGGGACGACCCGTACTTGGCTAAAGGGACTGCCTGCCAATTCAATTTGACCGTGGGCTGAGTTGAAGGCCCGTTTCATCCAGAATTTTAAGGATACATGCAAACAGCCCATGTCAATTATGTACTTACATGCCTGTGCCCAAGAGGAGGGCGAATCAACAACCCATTGGGTGCGCCGGGTCAAAGCCATCCTGCATTCTTCAGATAACATCAATGCCAGTTCAGCGGTCCTCATGTTAGAGAAGAATTGCCATTTTTGCCTCTTAAACATAAGTTAGGACGGCTCAAGCGCCACTGTAACGATATGGGGGAGTTGATGGAGGCTCTAATTAAATATGTCGACTCTGATAGTACCAAGGACCCCGAGTCTGATGATGAAAAGCCGGGAAAGGGAAGGAAGAGCGGCAACACCAAGGGCCAGAATCATAACCAGGCAAGCCAGCCCGGCAATGGTAAACGCAAGGCTGATAATAACTTAGATTTTGTGGCCAATATCAACACACAGAACAATGGTCAACATCGCAAAGGAAAGCCACCCCCTCGGGTAGGAGGGTCAGGTATAAACCTGGAGTATCTAATGAATCAGCCTTGCCCAAAGCATGGTTCACGGGACAAGCAATCCACGCACCTTTGGAACGACTGTCACATTATGAGAGAGTTCAAGAATTCCGACTTGTTCCAAAACAATCATGGGCCAGGCGGTGGCTCGGGTTCCTGTTCTCAGGGCCCGGGTTACGGTGGTGGCGGTACTAATACCGGTTTTCAGGGGAACCAAGGCAATCAGGGCGGTTATCATCACCAGTCCGGTCAGGGGAATCAGCAACAGCAATCTGGATATCAGAGTAACCCAAAGCAATTGAATAGTGGGGAGTACCATGTCTTCACCACAAGTTTATGCAAGCGGGATCAAAAGCTCCATAAAAGGGTTGTGAACACCGTTGAGCCGGCAGTTCCCCGTCACTTGTGTTGGTCTGAGCAGCCCATTGTGTGGAGTTGTGAGGATCACCCTCCCCGGGTTGATAATCCGTGTCACTTGGCTTTGGTGGTAGCGCCTCAGGTTGGAGGATATAAATTCACTAAGGTACTCATGGACGGAGGAAGCAACATCAATATCCTTTATTATGAAACCTTCTGTCGCATGGGGTTAACTGATAAAAATCTTAAACCGTTAGACACTGTCTTTCACGGTGTGGTGCCTGGTAAGTCAGCATACCCGGTTGGAAAAATAGCTCCGGAGGTTGCATTTGGGGATGATTATGATTCCAAGTCTGAGACGTTGACCTTTGAAGTGGTGAAAATCAAGAGCCCTTACCATGCTCTGTTTGGATGGCCGACTTATGCTATGTTTATGGCAAGGCCTTGTTATGTTTATCTGCAGCTCAAAATGCCGGGTCACAAGGGGACCATCATGGTGCATGGAAGCCGGAAGATAGCTTTGGAGTGCGAGGAAGGTGATGCAGCCTACGCCGAGTCCGTCTGCGCAACAGAGGAGTTGAAGTTTTACAAACATAATGTTGACCCAGTTGATATGACATCTTTGAAGAAGCCAACTACGGAGCATGATCCGGTCTTGAAGTTTAAGTCGGCGGATGATACTAAGCTAGTTGATTTTGTTCCTGGCGATTCATCCCAACAGTTCAGCATCAGTGCTAATCTCGATCCAAAATAGGAAAGCGCACTCATCGAGTTCATCCGTGAGAACCGGAACATCTTTGCATGGAAACCTTCTGACATGCCAGGTGTACCTAGGGAACTCGCTGAGCACACTCTTAATATTGATCCAAAGTTTAAACTGGTTAATAGTTTCTTCGCCATTTTAATGAAGAGAGGCATAAAGCCATTGGTGAAGAAGTGGCCCGGCTCTTGGCGGCTGGTTTCATTGTTGCAGTTTTTCACCCTGAATGGTTGGCTAACCCGGTGCTGGTGCTTATGAAGAACGACACGTGGCGTATGTGTGTGGATTACATGGACTTAAACAAGGCTTGTCCGGCTGATCCCTTTGCTCTCCCTTGTATTGATCAGATTATTGATGATACGGCGGGTTGTGAGCGCTTGAGCTTTTTGGATGCTTATTCTGGTTATCATCAGATTAAAATGGCAGTTAAGGACAAGTAGAAGACGACTTTTATCACTCCGTTTGGAGCCTTCTGCTATGTGTCTATGCCTTTTGGGCTCAAGAGCGCCCAGGCGACTTACCAACGGTGTGTACAAAATTGCCTCCACAATCAAATCGATCCTAATGTGCATGCCTATGTGGATGACATTGTGGTGAAATCCAGAAAGAAGGAAACCTTGATTGATGATTTGAAGGAGACCTTTGACAACCTCTGGCTTTATAAGATGATGCTTAACCCGGCCAAGTGTGTTTTTGGTGTGCCAGCTGGCAAACTATTGAGTTTCCTAGTTTCAGAACGGGGTATTGAGGCTAACCTAGAGAAGATAAAACCAATCACCTCTCTCGCTAAGTTGGCGTGTATTAATTATGTTCAGCGCATGGCGGGTTGTATTGCGGCCTTAAGCCGGTTTATAAGCATGTTGGGTGAGAAAGCTATTCCTCTGCACCGGATGATGAAGAAGACATATCACTTTGTCTAGAGTGATGTTGCTGATCAGGCATTCGAGGCCTTGAAGAAACAATTGGATGAGCCGCCAGTTCTTGCTACTCCCATTGACAAGGAGCCCTTGCTGTTATATGTGGCTGCCAATAGCAGAGCTGTCAGTGTTGCCATTGTAATGGAAAGTAAGGAAGCTGGCAAAGAATATCTGGTTCAACGGCCGGTTTACTACATCAGTGAGGTCCTTATTGAGTCCAAAAAGAGGTATCCGCACTGGCAGAAGTTGGTGTATGGGTTTTTTATGGCTAGCCAGAAGCTTAAGCACTATTTTCTGGGTCATCCTATCACTGTGGTTAGTTCTGCCCCCTTAGGGGATATCATTCAAAACAGAGAAGCCATAGGGCGGGTAGCCAAGTGGGCCATTGAGCTTGGACCTCATGGTTAAAATATGTGCCCCGTACATCCATCAAGTCTCAAGCACTTGTGGATTTTATCAATGATTGGACAGAGTTGCAGACGCTGAGGAGAAGCCGGACAACACGTATTGGACTATTCACTTCGATGGATCCAGGCAGTTGGAAGGCTCGGGGGCTGGAGTTGTATTAACTTCCCCACGAGGTGATAAATTTTCTTATGTTCTTCGGCTGATGTTCCCTTGTACCAACAATGCATCTGAGTATGAGGCCTTGCTCCATGGTCTTCGGATGGCTAAGGAGATGAGTTTAAGCTGGGTGCAGTGTTTTGGCGACTCAGATCTTGTGGCTCAACAAGTTTCTGGCACTTGGGATTCTAAAGATCCACTCATGGCGGCTTACCGTCGCGAGGTTGATGCTATTGCGGGTCACTTTAAGGGTTATCAAGTTGAACATATTGATCGCAGGAGAAATGAGGTGGTTGATGCTTTAAGCCAGTTAGGGTCTCAGCGTAAACCGGTGCCACCTAACACTTTCCTGGATATTCTACATAACCCTTCTGTTAAATTGCCTACAGAGGAGGATTTGGCCATTCCTGACCCGGAAGCACAACTGGTGGCGGCTCTAGACGTGATTCCTGATTGGACTGTTCCATATTTGGCTTATATGACCCAGGGTGAGTTACCTGAGGACAAAACTCTGGCCATACAGATAACCTAGCGGTCTAAATCAATAACTATTGTCAATGGAGAATTGCATAATTGTAGTGTCACAGCCTCACAGGGGCGTTTCAACGTTGTGTCTCTCTTGAAGAAGGCTGTGAGATTTTATGAGAGATTCATGAAGGAGATTGTGGTCATCATGCCGGATCTAAATCTCTCATTGCCAAAGCTTTTCGTTGTGGGTTCTATTGGCTGACGGCGCACGCTGATGCGGAGGATCTAGTCAGTAGATGTGATGGTTGTCAGAAGTTTGCATGACACGCTCATGTGCCTGCTCAAGAATTGAGGATGATTCCAATTACTTGGCCATTTGTAGTCTGGGGGCTTGATATGGTTGGGCCTTTCAAAAGGTCCAAAGACAAAAAGTCGCATCTCCTCGTGGCGGTCGATAAATTTACAAAGTGGGTTGAAGCAGAGCCGGTCAGTAAATGTGATGCGGCGACGGCGGTTCAATTCATGAAAAAGGTGATTTTCCGCTTTGGTTTTTGCCACAACATTATAACTGATAATGGCACTAATATATCCAAGGGGGCCATGGAGGAATTTTTTCAATGTGAACACATCCGGCTTGATGTATCATCAGTGGTTCACCCCCAATCTAATGGTCAAGCAGAGAGAGGTAACCAAGAGATCTTGAAAGGCATCAAGCCCCAGCTTATGGTTCCTTTACAGAGGACACCAGATTGTTGGGTGGAGGAGTTACCTTCCGTGTTATGGAGCATTAATACTACCCCCCAACAGATCTATGGAGCAGAGGCGGTTCTCCCTAGTGACATCCGTCATGATTCACCTCGTGTGGCGGCTTATGTTGAAGTTGATAATGAAAGAGCACACCAGGATGCACTTGACTTATTGGATGAACAGCGCGACCTTACAGCGGCTCATTCGGTGATTTACCAGCAAGATCTACATTGTTATCACAGCCGCCTGGTTAAAACCAGAACTTTTCAGGAAAGAGACCTGGTGCTCCGGCTTATCCAAGACCAAACTGATATGCAAAAATTATCCCCACCTTGGGAAGGGCCCTTTGTGGTTAGCAAAAATCTGAACAATGGGTCATATTACCTTATCAACATTCGAGAACACAAGGATTCATGTAAGTAGGAGGAGGAGACCCACCGGCCGTGGAACATTGCTCATCTTCGGCCTTATTATACATGAGCAACCGGCTCTCCCGATGTACATATTTTGACAATGTATATATTATAAAGAATATAATAAAGCCAGCATCCCTGTGAAATCAGGGCCTCTGTCGTTTCATTTTTAAAATAATGAGTCTTTATCACTTCCAATGGTCACTTGGGGGCTTCCTGTTCAAACATAGGTGTATACACCAAAGAGAACATAGAGTTACTACCCTCTTGATCCGGCGCAACACCATTGTTACAAATCACTTGGGGGCTTCTTGTTCAAACATAGGTGTATTCACCAAAGAGAACATAGCGTTACTACCCTCCTGATTCCGGCTCTCAAACCGATATGGTAATTCTACTATCAAGCCAATATGATAATTTCATAAGAGCACAACTCTGGTTATCTTGGTAATTCGGCTATCAAGCCAATATGATCATTTCATAAGAGCACATCTCTGGTTATCTTGGTAATTCGGCTATAAAAGCCAATATGATAATTTCATAAGAGACAACTCTGGTTATCTTGGTAATTCGGCTGTAAAAGCCAATATGATTATTCATAAGAGCACATCTTTGATTACCTTGATAATTCGGCTATCAAGCCAAAATGAAAATTTCATGAGAGCACAGCTATAATTACCTTGATAATTCGGCTATCAAGCCAAGATGAAACTTTCATGAGAGCACAACTCTGATTACCTTGATAATTCGGCTATCAAGCCAAAATGAAAATTTCATAAGAGCACAACTCTGATTACCTTTGGATTTCTGCTATCAAGCCAATATTATATGAACATAGCTCTGGCATATTTGGCGAGTTAATTATCAGGTTACAAAGACAAAAGAGAGTCTGTTGCATGGCACAACTCAAACATAGGTCTCTGGTGAACTGGTAACATTACTATAAAAAAAAGACACATCCGTGACATTTGGGCCGAACGATTTTTTTTGTCATACTTATGACACTTCTATGACAATAATTGTGACAAAACATGGTATCATCATAGATGTGGTGGGGTCCTACTTCTATGACAAAAAATCATGACAGAAAATGGGCTTTTCGTCCTGGGCGGGCCGGAGACGCAGCTGCATGACATTCTTTGGGCCGTCCATGATGGAAAAAACTGTGGTAGAAGCGAGGGCGAGGAAAATATCGGGGTGTTCCTGGTTACGGTGGGTGGTCGGGACCGAGCGATGCGCGTTTCTCTCATACACGCACGTGCTGGGTGCGCGGCGTTGGGCTCTAACTGAACCCGAGCGAGGCGTTGGGCTCTAACTGAACCCAAGCGAGGCGTTGGGCTCTAACTAAACCCGAGCGATTGCACTGCAGGCTACGCGTTACTAAACCCGAGCGATCGATCGATGGCTGTTAACTGAACCCGATCGAGCGATTCCTTTGCTACTGCTGCTAACTGAAGCCGATCGATGCTGCCTCTAGATGAACAGTGAGCATTGCTGGGGGGTTTGGATGAATAGCTCCCAGTGGGGGTGGATGAACAGGACCCCGTGGTGTTGCCTCTCGATGAACAGTGAGCGTTGCTAGGGGGTGGATGAACAGTTCTCGGTGGGGGTGGATGAACAGGACCCCGTGGTGTTGCCTCTGGATGAACAGGACCCCGATCGATCGAGTCAGTTGGGGCTGGATGAACAGGACCCCGTGGAGGGCTAGATGAACGGGACCACCCCGTGGAGGGCAGGATGAACAGTAGACGGTGGAGGGCTGGATGAACAGTAGCCCGTGGAGGGGTGGTTGAACAAGAGCCCATGGAGAGGGTTGGTTGAACAGTAGCCGGTGGAGTAGCGTGCGGTGGAGGCTGGATGAACAGGAGCCCGTGGATGAACAGTCGCAGGTGGAGGCTGGAGGAGGTCGACGGTGGATGAATAGTAGCCCGTGGAGACCGAAGGGGGTCGACGGTGGAGATGAACATTATCCCGTGGAGTCCCGTTTTGCGGTACGCCACACCCCTTCCAATGAACAGGACCCCCGTTTCGACCGTAGCGCTCCAACACAAGTCCGTTTCCTCCGTTTTGCGGTACGCCACACCCCTCCCGATCAACAGGACCCCCGTTTAGACCGTAGGAGGTCCGTTTCCTCCATTTTGCGGTACGCCAGACCCCTCCCGATGAACATGATCCCGTTTCAAATGTGTACGGTCAAACACAAGGCCGTTTCCTTCGTTCTACGGTACGCCAGGCCTCGTTTCCATCGACTGTTCCGTCCAAGCCGGTTGGCTCCCACGCGTTCCGTTGCCTCCCGATGAACACGACGCATTCCGTTGCCTCCCCATGAACACGATGACGACGCAGTTTCTCCGTTCCGACCCAGCCATGTACACGAGCCCTGGCCGTACGTATGCGCCAGTAGGCGTTCGAGACCGCGCCCGTATGTACGTACATGGCCGTATTTTCTTTCTTGCACACTGGCCGCTGTACGTACATGTACATGCTACATGCGCGCCTCAACTACGACACGTTCGCGGCCTACATCGACCAGTATGTACATACACGTTCGCGACCAGAATGACAACACTATGTACGCTTCGACCAGGTGGGTCCTGACTGTCAGGCACTTCCTTGCGTGCGAAGATATAGCTGGTGGGTCCCATCAGTCAGGGGGTGAATCGTTTTTTTGCCCGGACACACTTCCTTGCGTGCGAAGATGTAGCTGGTGGGTC
The DNA here is from genome assembly GCF_018294505.1 of Triticum aestivum. Taxonomy (NCBI): domain Eukaryota; kingdom Viridiplantae; phylum Streptophyta; class Magnoliopsida; order Poales; family Poaceae; genus Triticum; species Triticum aestivum. Next base: position 405,420,604 of record NC_057800.1, on the reverse strand, counting down.
CCAGCAGTCAGGGGGGAAACATTTTTTTCGTGAAATACGGTGGCCCGTTCGGTGGGTCCCTGCTTTAGGGTACATGAATACTTATTTTGCGTGTAATAAGGAGGCACTACCTTGCGGCTGTTGTGGACCTAGCTGTCAGCCTCTCCACGTACAGTACTCTTCCGATGGAAGTCGGTCATTGACCACATTGACCATGCCGTGCCGAGAGAACCAAGGCGATGGACGATGGCGAGGCCTAGGAAGGGGACGACGCGGAGCCAGGGATGACGCGGCAGTGGATGCCCACGCGTAGAGGAGTACGAGGGTTCACTGGTTCGCTACGGTGTGAGGCTGCCGTCGCCGCAGAATAACAGGGGGTGTGGGTGAGTAGAGGGATGGCCTGGCCAGTGGTGGGAGTGGTAGGGGGTGGTGAGGCCTCCGCCGCATCGCAGCCGGCCACGGGAGGCAGGAGCACGAGGCACGACCGACGCTGGTTTGGGCGGCTGGAGCAAGAAGACCAGATGTTGAAGAAGCACTACGGCCATTGGATGGACATCGTGCGGTCACTAGAGCTATAATCGTGCATATTGACTAAGTTGACAAAGCCCTCCGCCCCCGTCAACTTAGTAGGCCCACAAGTCAGCCTGCCACTATACTGGGTCCCAGCTAGCAGGGGGAGTATTCATTTTTTTGTGCGTAATAAGGAGGCACTTCCTTGCGTGTGAAGATATAGCTGGTGGGACCGAGCTGTCAGCGACAGTAACGTTTTTTTGCGAAATACAAAGGCCCTTCCGGTGGGTCCCAGATGTCAGGTGGAGGAATCATTATTTTGCGTGTAATAAGGAGGCATTTCCTTGCGTGCGGCCGTGGACCCAACTGTTAACCTCTCCACGTACAGTCCACTTTAGATGCATGTCAGTCATTGACCACGTTGACCAGGCCGCGCCGAGAGCACCAGGGTGGTGGATGACGGCGAGGCCTAGGAAGGGAACGACTCAGAGGCAGGGAAGACTCGGAAGTTGTTTCCCACGCGGAGGGGAGTACGACTGTATGAGGGTTTACTGGTTCGTCTGCCGTCGCTGGAGAATAACAGCAGGTGTGGGTGAGTAGAGGGATGGCTAGGCCAGCGATGGGAGTACAGTGGGGCGGTGAGGCCTGCGCGGTAGCACAGCCGGCCGCGGGGAGGAGGGAGTGGGCAGTCCCGCCGGCGCTTGTTTGAGCGGCTGGAGCAGGAAGAGCAGAGATTGAAGAAGCATGACGGCGGTTGGATGGAAATCCAACAGCCACTGCTTGTGCGTCAACCTTTTTTTAGGAAAGCCTCAAATCTGTGGAAAATATAATACAGCCCATCTGCTATTATTTCTAATAATTTACAGCCCATTTGCTAATTCTTAAGGTTTTTTTGGAGCCCATATTCTTTTTGTTAGCATTACAGCCCATATTGTGGCCACGGTTAAAAAATTTCGGTGCGGTCCAAACTGTTTTTAATCCCGAATTTTCGAGTCACATTCAAACTGATTTTAAAAATAAATGTATATCAATATAAAATCCAACTTATTGTCCACGCATAAAAATCAATGCAATTTAAAATCTCGAAATTGAAACTAATTGCCGGTTTGATATGTTTTAAAAATGTACAACCCATTTCTCATTAATGATAGGCCATTTTCTTGGCCAGCCGAATGAAGCTCTCCTCGTCTTGAAAGATTTGCAGCCCAAAAGGCCTGACAAAGTGACTTACTTGGCAAATCACAAAAAAACTGGGATGTGGCCGTGGACCCAGCTGTCAGCCTCTCCACGTATAGTACTCTTCCGATGGAAGTCGGTTGTTAACCACATTGACCACGCCGTGCCAAGGGCACCAAGGCGGTGGACGACCACGAGGCCTAGGAAGGGGACGACGCGGAGACGGGGAAGACCCGGCAGTGGATGCCCACGCGGAGAGGAGTACGAGGGTTCATGTAACGCCCCGGACACACCCGCCGGTGGTTTTTACTCCTGGCAGGATCTAGACTGGCCCCACAGATCAATACTAGTCTTTTCTGCGCACTTTGTCCTCACTCGTGCGCACCGGGGAGCAACTTCCCAGTCGGTCACCCATCCTGAAACTACTCCAAGCTGAGCACGCTTAACTTTGGAGTTCTTTCTGAATGGGCTCCCGGAAAAGAAGGAATTCCTTATTGATATGAGTAGTCTATCATCCCTAATAAGCCAGGCTATCACATACACCCCACTCAAAGGAACCGACGTCCTCGTCGGGCCACAGGAACATTCCCTCTTGGCACATACGTCTGTGCATCCAGTCCGGTACATGTGCCATGCCGTGTGCCATGACGGGTCACAAACATCATGCACAACATGACGACGCACCTGTCCGCAACCATCCGTGTAACCGCGAGGGTCGGCTTTGATACCAACTTGTAACGCCCCGAACACACCCGCCGGTGGTTGTTACTCCTGGCGGGATCTAGACTGGCCCCATAGATCAATACTAGTCTTTTTTGCGCACTTTATCCTCACTTGTGCGCACCCGGGAGCAACTTCCCGGTCGGTCACCCATCCTGAAACTACTCCAAGCTGAGCATGCTTAACTTTGGAGTTCTTTCCGAATGGGCTCCCGGAAAAGAAGGAATTCCTTATAGATATGAGTAGTCTATCATCCCTAATAAGCCAGGCTATCATAGTTCACTAGTTCGGCTGCGGTGTGAGGCTGCCGTCGTTGCAGAATAACAGGGGGTATGGGTGAGTGGAGGGATGGCCTGGCTAGCGGTGGGAGTAGTATGGGGGCGGTGAGGCCTCTGCGGCAGCACAGCCGGCCACGGGAGGCAGGAGCAGGCGGCACGTCTGGCGCTGCTTTGGGCGGCAGGAGCAAGAAGACCAGAGGTTGAAGAAGCACTATGGCCGTTGGATGGACATCGGACGGTCACTGGAGCTAGAATCATTCATATTGACTAAGTTGACAAAGACCTCTGTCCCCGTAAACTTAGTAGGCCCACAAGTCAGCCACCCACTATGGTGGGTCCTAGCTAGCAGGGGGTATTCATTTTTTGTGCATCATAAGGACGCACTTCCTTGCATGCGAAGATATAGCTGGTGGGTCCGACCTGTCAGCGGGGGAACATTTTTTTCGCGAAATACAGAAGCCCTTCCCATGGGTCCTAGCTGTCAGGTGGAGGAATCATTATTTTGCGCGTAATAAGGAGGCATTTCCTTGCGTGCGGCCGTGGACCCAGCTGTCAGCCTCTCCACGTACAGTCCACTTCCGATGGATGTCGTTCATTGACCATGTTGACCAGGCCGTGCCGAGAGCACCAGGGCCGTGGATGACGGCGAGGCCTAGGAAGGGAACGACACGGAGCCAGGGAAGACTCGACAGTTGTTTCCCATGCGGAGGAGTACGAGGGTTTACTGGTCCGCCTGCCATCCCCGGAGAATAACAGGAGGTGTGGGTGAGTAGAGGGATGGCTAGGCCAGCGATGGGAGTACGATGGGGCGGTGAGGCCTGCGCGGCAACATAGCCAGCCACGGGAGGAGGGAGCAGGCAGTCCGGCCAGTGCTTGTTTGAGCGGCTGGAGCAGGAAAAGCAGAGATTGAAGAAGCACGATAGCCGTTGGATGGACATCCAACAGTCACTGCTCTCGTGTGCATTATTTCTAATAATGTACAGCCCATTTGCTAATTCTTAAGAATTTTTTTGGAGCCCATCTTCTTTTTGATATCATTACACCCCATATTGTGGCCACCGTTAAAAAGTATATGAATTTTTGCATATTTCGGTGCGGTCAACTGTTTTTTAATCCCGAAATATCGATTCACATTCAAACTATTTTGAAAAATAATTTATATAAATATAAAATCCAAATAATTGTCCATGCATAAAAATCAATGGAATTTAAAATCTTGTAATGAAAAAAAGTTGAAACTAATTCCCAGTTTGATGTGTTTCAAAAATGTACATCCCATTTTTGGACAAACCGAATGAAACTCTCCTCGTCTTGAAAGATTTGCAGCCCAGGAGGGCTGATAAACCAAGTAGGCCTCGTTTGGGTATTTCTTAAAAAAACATAACTGGGCTAGCCATTTTCAGCAAGAAAAAAACACAAATGGGCTCATGATGTGGTAAACAGAAATTAAACCCTGGCTAGACGGGCCACAGCCCCCACACAACCCCGTTGTTACCCTGATCCATAGCTAAAACTAGTATAAATAACAACTGCTTGTTCCTCAAAAAAAACTGCGCGACCTGCTGGGTCCCTGGTGTTAGTCGCTCGTAGTGTAATACTCTCATTTATTGACTACGTTGACAATGGCATCAGCCCCAGATGTCCAACCATTAGGAGGAACCATATTTTTGGGCTTGTAATATAGAGGCACTTGCTTGCGTACTGCCATGACGCTGGTGGGTCCCTACTATCATCCTCCCCACGTACAGTCATCTCCTTGTTCCTCTCGGTTGTTGATGACGTTGACAACGCAAGAGGGCGGCGCACCGCGCACGGCGAGCGAACCAAGGCCGCAAGGCGGAGGACAACGACGAGGCCTCGGACAGAACAAACAGGAGCCGTGGAAGATGCGCCGGTCCAGTCGCAGGCGGAGGGGAGTACGAGGGTTGACTGGTTCGGGTGCGGGTGCGTGTTAGGGATGACGTCGCCGGAGAATAAGAGGACGTGTGGGGGAATAGAGGGAGGGACTGGCCAACGTTGGAGGGTACGTACGGTAGGGCGGCAGAGGCGCAGCCAGCTATGGGAGGCGGGAGCAGGCGGAGCCGACGGGGTGGTTTGGTTTGGGTGGATGGAGGAAGAAGAAGACAAGAGATAGAAGATACACGACAGATGCTGGATGTAAATCCAACGGCTGGTAGGCAGAATCATTTGCTGACTGGCTAGTAAGTCGGCACCACCTTGGATAGGCTATTTCCTCGCGGGTCCCAAATGTCAGAATCCAAATCTGTCATGGTCATGCAGCCCTTTCTATGAAAATTTACAACCCATTTGATGTGCTAGTTTGAAATAAGTTTGTGGGTGCTGGCGGGGGCTAATCACTTGGCTTCTGTAATGCACAGTGAGCTCAAGCAGCCGGCGAGAGTGATGTTATTTCCCTTGGTTGGGATTTGTTAGTTGTTACAATATTTCACTCTAAATTAAATGACTGGCAAGCCATTTGCCTTGCTTCAAAGAAAATATGACAGTCACAGCCGAGTTGGAAAGGGCAAGAACATCTAACTCCAGCTTACAAACTGTACGAAAGCACGAGTGTTAATTGTTCATCAGGTTTACAAAAAAACCAGGTTGAAAAGGGCAACAACATCTAACTCCAGCACTGTTTTCGGCAGTCATAGTCAAATGGATCGATCAGGTCCATAGAATGAACATCCTATGTCGTAAAATTTACTGGATTATGACCACAATATGTTGTAAATAGAAGCCCGACACATTCAGAAGCTCTTTTGCCCACCTGAAACTCCTTTTTTTGCTCTTCCACATACCCATCCGTTAAAACCATGCTCCTGATAAACTTAAGCCTGATGGTCAATAGTAACCTCGCATTCAGCAGGAAGAATGTGACAAATCTAGTGTTTGCACGGTTGGCTACATATCGGTTCTAGCGTTATTGTCTTCAATCGAATCTCATGAGAAGTGAGAAAATCCCGATGCTTACGAATCCACCGATTGGTTATAACTTTCTTACCCCTTCCCGTTGCCTAAATAGACATGAAGATTGAAAATAGTTAAGGTCTAAAAAAAGGAGTGTCGAAAGAGCAACAGCTAAATGGTTAATTCTAGTACACTAGATGCGGGATTCCAATGTGCGTGAAATTATCACCTTTATATACAACTTCTCCAAACATGGAAAGCATTGCAGCAAGCCAATAATCTTGTTCAGATCAAAACTATTCATTTGGATATATAAGATCTTGACAGAATCCAGCACCATTGATAGGCCATCCATGGAGAAACTCTTCATTGAGCATAGAACATAATATTAGTACAAAATGTGTACTCCAAGATGACATATAACTTGCACAGAAATTTAAAATGCAGCTTATGGTTACAAGTGTAGATGATAATGTAAAGTACCTGAGGACCTGTGGAGCCAAACACCATATTGAAATGAGCACAGAGATCATGTATTACACACAAGGTCTCCAGTTTAGGCGCAGAGAGGACGGTTATTTGCAATGGTGAATAACCAGAATCAATGATCAACCTTTGAAGTGAAGGGGCATCTTGGATGATGAGCTACCTTCCGTCAAAACAAATTCCAATTCTTACAATGTTAGGCGACTTTATTTGGAGACAACCGATTCTAACTGTGAAAACAAGCACCAAGCACTCCAGGGCAGAGCAACTGGAGTGGATGATGCTGTGCAATGAGGCCTCCGATATACGAATCCGGACAAGCGAAAGTTTCTTCATAAATGGGGGTCGAAGGTGTAGTACCAGATTGTCTGGTAGGTCGCACAGCGCAAAGGTGGCGGTGTGGAGAGAGGAGGAAAACCGCGAGATGGACATCGGTGCTAAGGGCACAGGTAGATGGCATTCGGTATCTGGTAGGTGATTTCCAGGGGAATAGTAGAAATCAAGCAGCTATAGTTCTGTGAATTCAGGGGATTTCAGCCAGGCGTCCACCGTGCAGGGCATGGTATGCTTGCTCAGGTAGCATGACGGGATGCAGAGGCTTTGAACAGAGCCCTGGTGGGAGGAGATGATGGATCTGGGGATTTCAAAATCAGTGAAGAGTGATAGCTGACGACAGTCGAGATTAAGGGGCACGGCGCACCATAGAGGGCGCCACCGAATTGAGAGGACTTGGGTGCGGCAACAATCCTTGGTGGGGAGAAGCGAGATGATCTCCCCAAGGACGGCGTCCGGGAGATAGCTGATGCGGTCCACCCGAGATTCTACGGGTTCCTGGGATCCGGTGGGGGCGGGGTCGCCGCTTCTCCCCATGCTGTCGGGTGCGGGACAACAGGCGTCGCCACTGGCGGGAGCCTCATCTTCTTGGCGCTGGGGTCAGCCAACTCCATTTTCCTTGAGGGCGTCGCGTCGCACTCACGGATTTGAGCAGAGTAACGAATGACGAGCCTAGTTGTAGTGCGAGTGAAGAAGAAGGGGAGCTGGGGTTTTTCTGTAGTAGTGAGGAAGAAGGGGAGCTGGGGTTTTTCTGTAGTAGTGAGGAAGAAGGGGAGTTGGGGTTTTCTGTAGGAGTGAGGTGAGGAATTTGGGGGTACGAGTGGAGCGAGCTGACGTGAGGTGGGTGGGAGTGAGGAGGAAGAAGAACACCCAGGTTTTTTGGGGGGCGGTGTGCTGGGTGTGGGTAGCGCCTCTCACTCAGTAAATATATGGACTTTTGAATTGATTTTACTATTTACTAGGGTGGATGGGCAGTTTTGTCTTGCGCCCAGAGAAACAATTACTACTAGTATAGTGGAGACACTCTACAGCTACCCAGAAAAACAATTACTACTAGTACAGTGGATACAATACCGCTTCTGGCTCCCCCTAGGTCATCGAAACGTCTCTCTCTACTGAATGCTGTTATACTTTTGTTCACCGACATGCGGGCCATGCAGCGCGTGGGCCCAAATGCCATCCACCAAATTAGAAGGCAGTATGCAGGCGGAGAGTCACCCCGGTCGTAGCGCGGCAATAACGAGCTGTCGTATCACAAACCCCACCTCCCCGCAGTCTAAGTTTGACGGACGAAGCAACCATCATTTCACTCTTCGCTGAATCCCCTTCTCCCTCACCGTCTTCAAGAAAGGCAACACTCGCATCTGCCACTGTTCTTCTCTCCCAACGAAGGGAAGGTAAGTGGACCATGATGTTGGTATATTTTCGTTCAGAGAAAAAAAGAACTTTTGCAAATTAGTAACTGATCCTCACTCTCTTTTTTGCTTCATTGTCATTGCGATTGTGTTTTCCCTTCAGTGGTCTCCTAGTATTCGTCATTTTCATGATGGACCAAGGAGAACCAGGCAAAGATCTGCCAATATTGGAGCAGACGCGGGAGGCTGATCCCCACGAGACAGAGAGCTCCAAGAAGATGGAGGCAGCCATCAAGCCGACCCCAGATACGCTCACGGCCACTAATGAGATGGTCAACGCCCCGTTTGAGGTTACAGCCCCCGTGGCACCACAGGAGCAGTTTTCCCCCTTCCAGGATGTGTCCCCCCCTGCTGAGCTGTCCAGGTGATTTTCTTCTTTGCCGATCTCGATTGTGGTTTTTCATCTAAGTATGTGGTGATGAATAATGCAAAATTTTATTAGCTTCGATGCCATGCTATACATAGTGGTTTAAATAACTTGTGTTTCTTATGCTGGAAAGTAATTCAGAATTTGTTTCTGTTTCAATTAGAGCCCTGATGCACACAAGGATTGTGTGGTTGTACATGTCACTCGCTATGAGGCGGTTGACCTGAATATACGCACTGGGAAAACAGAGTTTTTAGGCTGTTGGATCCTGGAAGCCATTTGCGCTTGTACCAATGAAGAGTTGTATTCCAGCCTCACTGTTGTCAGGCGTGTTGTCCAGGGTGTACTTAAGCACAAGAAGTTCAAAACTACCCCTTCGTTTGTGAGGCATACTGTTCTTGTCAAGCTTACGCAGGAAGATGACGTGGCATGCCTCCACAAACAAGTTTATGAGTGGCAAGGCCACAAGGTTGTATTCATGAAGGTTCACAGGATTGAGCTGCTGCCGGACGTCCTCGATGATGTTCATGGCAAGGTCCGTTTGTGTCCAGCCCAAATTAGATCGAGGCATGAAATACTTGCCCCAGCTAGTGTTTAATACTAGTTTGGATTCTGTCTAATTATCTGAACCTTGCCTGTTATCGAGCCCTATGGGGCTAGTACTCTGTTTGAATCCGTCTATGGGAACTGCTGCTACTTTTGTGTGCCCGTGAATCATCGTATTTGTTGCCGAAACAGATGCGTCCTCACTAGTTTTATCATACGATCAGTGTGTGTTTTGATGAAATAGAGTACTCATTCGAGAACTGTGTGCCGACGTATACATAAGTACTTGTAAACACTGTTGGTGCTACCCCACTTGTAAGCAGTTGTGCAAAACACGACACATTGGCTCAGCTCGCTGCAACACTAGGCTATCGACCATCTAACAATCAACAATCTGCTGTCTGACATATAAGCAACTATGTATCTTGTTACAGTGGTTCATGCAGTTAACTAAGGCCACAATGTAAATTCCAAACGTTCACACGCTAGTCCAGCGTTCATGTGGAACACTCACATTAAACTCGGCTTCATAAAAAACTTGAAAAGCATAAGTTAAGCAATTTTATATATCTCAATGATTCATAGAACATAACAAACATATACTAGTTAATAGCAAAAGACAAAGTTGTGAGAAGGTTTAGAAATCAGGAAAAAACAAGCAAGGCTTCTCTGAGCAAAGGGCCTCCCGGTAGGCTTATATTTCCTGGGTTTTTTCTTGTTGCCACCATCCAGGGTTAGGTTCTCTCATTCCAGAATGACCAATTATAATTGTGTTCTCAGCTGGAATGCTGAACTGAACCATGCAGTGTACTGACCAGCTGAAAGTCTTGTGCATTCCACTAAATTTAAGCGCTGCTATTTGCAGAAATAAGCAGACCACAATGCCTCTTGTCCGCGCACCTGTCCCAAAAACCTCCGTGCTGCCATGCCAGCTTGTCCTCGGTCCATGGATGAACTGGAGGAAAGTGCATTCCAGACTAGGATGCAGATGTTTTCGCTCGTCCCTGCACTGCAATCAGGAAGTAAAACGTATGAATTAGCTTCTTTTAGATTGCATTGGTCATTCTACATAGTAACTACCAATGTAGGAATACCTGGAAGACGGGTGGTTAGACGACGACAACGAGGGATAGCCATCTCATTTTGCGTAGTTCTACTAAAACTGAGATGTGTGCTTTTGATTGCGCGGATAGAAACGAGATAGAGACAGACATCCCGAAATGATATGGAGACAGACATCCCTGTTTGCGCAGTTCTACTAAAACTGAGGTGTGTGCTTTTGATTGCGCGGATAGAAACGATACGGAGAGAGACATCCCGAAATGATATGGAGATAGACATCCCTGTTTGCGCAAATACGAAATACGGTTATTTAAACAGTGACAGATATTTGCAGTGGCGTATGATTAACAACAACATCTATTGTGTTATAATTGGCACTAGATTGACAGTATGAAAGTGTCCTTAAGTAAGTAGCATCACATCACATCAACACTGTCACTAGATTAACATGCAGAACAATAACATTAGTATTATTGTCATGAGAGTAGCACATGGTCAGTAAATGTGCAATCAAATTTGTGCAGTTCCACTGGGATGAAGCAATGTTAGCGGTGTGAGATTTAAGTGTAACTGCAAAAACACAATTCATGGGAAATAAAGCAAGACGGAAGCACTTCAAAAAATGGTGGTGGTATTGCTTCAATTTATCGATGGCACTAGACCATTACTTATAGTGACATTAGGTGGCATTGCTTAATGCTTCATGTGATTTTACATTAACGGTAGCGATATGGGCGTAGGGACAGCAGAGGCATAAAGTGGTGAGGTAGATGTGGTTGCCGAGAGCGGCAAACACTCAGGCAACATGTCTGCATTTGTCCCATTTTTATCTCCTCGGCGACATTTTCCTATGTGAGCACAGGAAATCTAGACCTGCTCATTCTCATTTGCGTTGTCCCCCAACACCCGTCACTTTCTTTCCTTTTTCAACCAAGAGATAGGTCCACTTCCCCCCACCCTTCGCCATCCACCATGCTTCGTCTTTTCAACCAGGAGACCAGTTGGGTAGCCAGTATCTACTACTTTCCCCCGTTTCCTCTTAGAACCAAGTCCTAGATTCATGCTACAGCTTTCGCACTTTCTTCCCTGTTTGAACCAACTCTTAGAGTCGACTGTATGAACTAGCTTTACCTCTAATAATAGTAAAAGTCTAGGTGGCTTTCGAACAGTGGACGGAAGTAGAAAAAGATCCACACGAAGCCAAGTGAGGAGCTGGGGCAGTAGATCAAGGTAGGTTTCGAAGGAATATATATACCTGAGGGTCGTCGGCATGTGGCAAAGACGGCGTCGGGAGGCCGCATCTTGGCCACAAATACCGCAGGGAGGAAGAAGGGGTCGGAGGCCCTCCGGAGCCGGCGCTCTCTCGGAGAGAATGGCACGGCCGCCGATCGGGATGCGCGGGCAGCCGTTGGTCTCCTCCCTCGCCACTGACGACAGCGTGAACGATGCACCTACACCCCTGCCCCGGTCGAGGTTGTCCGGCCGGATTTGTGACCAGCCGTGAGCTGAGAGAGAGTGTGGCCACCTATGTCTTTCTTAGATCCGGAGAGCATGAGAGAGTGAACGAGAGTAACCCTAGTAAAGCAAGCGCTAAGGCTCCTGCTTATATATGTAGTGGAGTGATTTTGTTGTACCAGCTTCAAAAAAATGCGCTCCTACGTGTACCCGCGAGTGGGTGTGAGAGAACTAGTGCGTGCGTGCACCGCTTCTCTTCATGAGAGTACAATATACAATGCCCAAAGAACGTTCGCCACAAGAGTAATAGTATAAGTGTGTGACGTGTGAGCTAAAATAAAATGTGTGCGACGTCTTTTGTTTTTTAGAAGTTCTGAGGGTAGGGTGTGAAGAGCACATATGTGTGTGATGTCTACCTGTAGATAGACGGTGGGTGCGAGAGGACTCGGGAGGGTGCGTGTGCGTGAGAGAGAGGGGGGCACGTATCAATGCAATGCATGTGTCCGTAAATCATTATCCGACAAACGTTCGCCACCAGCCTTTTCCTGACGAACGCCGTAAGAACCGTTAGATCGGCATCCGACAGTGTCAGTTTTGCCATGTCATTTAACAGAACAGCCACTCCTCCTACACACAAATCTTCCACGTGAGTGTTAGCAACTGCCGTATGCTTCCTCCGTTACAAAATGCAGTGCATATAGCTTTATTAAAAATTCGAACCTCGCAAACTTTTACCGAGTTTTCATGTACCAAATTGCACATGTAGAATAGCCTGTATATATCATTTCATTCATCTTCGAGAGGTAACTATAAATATGGGGGAGGATTCTACAAAGAAAGACCATCGTATCACCTGCAGCAATTTCAACCATCCTTTGGTGTGGAGGAATATCATAGGAACTCTATATGATATGATTTTTATAGGATTTTTTCCTTTAGAGCCAATTGGTTCATAGGAATAGATTCATATACTCCACATTTCAAAGGAAATTAACATGATATCATTTCTATAGCTTTAGAGCCACTTGGTTCATATGAATGGATTCCTATACTCCCATAATTTCAAAGGAAAATAAACATTAGCATATATTCAATAGAAAAGTTCCTATGTTATGAACCAAACTACATCTCTTTTCTAATCCCTCCTCATAGGAATTAAGATACATGTCATCTCTAGATTCAATAGAAAAGTTCCTATGATGTCAACCAAATGACATCTCTTTTCCAATCCCTACTCATAGGAATTGAGATAATCCATGTCACTCTTTCCCTACAACTTCCATGTATACATCTTATATTCCTAAATAGCTAGTACAACCCACTAGTAGCTTTTTTTCCAAGACATGCAACTATGGCACAAGAACTATATAGTGTGCGAATAACTTGAAAGATGGTCGCTGGATGAAGCTAATCCAACAGTGTAGAGATGGCAAATCCGAGCACTACTGGCCGTTGGATATCATCAACATTCCACCAGATCTGCCACATGTACAATTTAGAAGACTCCATGGTTGAACTTAAGCATAATGCACAAACCTCAAAACACAAGCACTTCTCCTTTGTTCTAGAATCTTCCGTATCATAATTGATTTTTTTCTAAATGAATTGCCATTATTTCTTTTTTCCTTTATGCTTTACAATGCACAACCCCATGAATCTTAACATTTTTATAAAACTAATTGATTTTGAATGAGATGAACTATAAGAACTAAAAGAACATCTACATCATGCATATATGACTCAAAGCTTTACATGCTATAGTGTGTATTTATTCATAATTTGGTTTCGAAATCTCATGCGTTCAATGCATGTGTACCTTACTAGTTTTGAGTAGAGTAGCAAATTTCACGCGGCCCCGGGTATATCAAAATGCAGGGCCCATGCATCATTGCCTTTCGGTCGAACCTACATCCATAATTTTTTGTACGTACTCTATCTCCACTGGTCCCCAAACCCAAAATGCTGCCTCGTTCCCCTAAAACCAAGCGACCCACACATATTTAAGGCGTCGACTCGAACTCAATCCCTCTCCCGTTTACTACGACGTGGCCCTGCACGCCCTAGTAGTAATCCTACAAACACTACCGCCGAACGCATCATCGGTTTTCTTCAAGAGGACGAGGGAGAAGCCGATTTGTAGTGGAGGCGCTTTAAAAAAGATCTGTAGTGGAGACCCCTACCCTAGGGTGCCCTAGGTAGCTGCCGCATGCATCACTAGTTTTCTCTTTTCTTTATGCTCTTGCGCCCTAGAATGAAATGATGGTTGCTTCGTCTGTCCAGCTTAATGCGGGAAAGGTGGGGCTTTGTGATTTGACCCCTCATCGCTCATTTTCTACTACTGCGACGCTACGACCGGGGTGCCTCCAATTCCAACCGCTGCTCTGAACTGTAATTTGGTGCATCACACGTGGAAGAAGACGGTGGATGAGCTACATGTCGGCCAAAGGGGTCCTGTTAAGTGTGTCGCCATTTCGTGTGCGGACTGACCCTGCTTGAGTCGCTACGCCAACATAACAGGTGCAGCCTACCACTTGGTTTTGCTCCTTGGTGAATCCCGACTATATTGATCTAAAAAGATACATACTGAACTACCCTCTCCGTCTCGTTTTTTTAGACGTCTCATTTTATTGGGCGTGCACATAGTTCTAGGTCATCCATTTGACTAACTAAATCTGAGTTACTATATCACAAAAAGTATATCATTGGATTATTAAGCGGATGTAGTTTCTAAACATATATTGTTCATCACATATATAGCCAGTTAAATTCTCAACCTAGAACGACGTGCATGCCATGTAAACCGATACGGAGGAAGTATAGTAGTAAAAATGAGGTGATTTTACCGAGCGATCGACGGGGGAGCATGGCCTGTCATGCGGTCCCACGTGTCATGATGTACCAAGGCGATGTGCGTGTCCCTCTTGAGGCAGAAGCAATACTACGTGGTTTGAGATGATGGTGAACTGAAGTGTGAAATAATGGTTGCTTCGTCTGTCTTGGAAGGTGCGGCATTGTGATTTGACATCTCATTGCTCATTACTACTACTATTGGGGCGGTACGACTGGGGTGCGTCCCCATGCTGTTCTGCATTGTTATTTGGTGCTTGACACGTCGACCCGGTTGCTATATGTCCCACATGTCAGTGACAGGAAGTACAGAATTCATGAAAGCGAGCGTCGACGGAGGAGTACAAGACACGGTGTCGGTGTCAAAACCGGCGGATCTCAGGTAGGGGGTCCCGAACTATGCGTCTAGGCCGGATGGTAACAGGAGGCAAGGGACACGAAGTTTTACCTAGGTTCGGGCCCTCTTGATGGAGGTAAAACCCTACGTCCTGCTTGATTAATATTGATGATATGGGTAGTACAAGAGTAGATCTACCACGAGATCGGAGAGGCTAAACCCTAGAAGCTAGCCTATGGTATGATTGTTGTTCTGTATGTTGTCCTACGGACTAAAACCCTCCTGTTTATATAGACACCGGAGAGGGTTAGGGTTACACAAAGTAGGTTACAATGGTAGGAGATCTACATATCTGTATCGCCGAGCTTGCCTTCCACGCCAAGGAAAGTCCCTTCCGGACACGGGACGAAGTCTTCAATCTTGTATCTTCATAGTCCAGGAGTCCGGTTGAAGGTATAGTCTGGCCATCCGGACACCCCCTAATCCAAGACTCCCTCAGTAGCCCCTGAACCAGGCTTCAATGACAACGAGTCCAGCGCGCAGATTGTCTTCGGCATTGCAAGGCGGGTTCCTCCTCCAAGTACTTCATAGAAGATTTTGAACACAAAGATAGTGTCCGGCTCTGCAAAATAAGTTTCCACATATTGCCATAGAGAGAATAATATTTACACAAATCTAATCTGCTGACATATTCCATAGTGTGACATCGCACCACGGCCAAGCCTTTATTCGAATCGTTTTATTGTCCCACCTCAGCGTGTCATGCGAGGCGGTTTCCTTGGCACGTATTGTTAAAGCAGAGATCGTGTCCCCTTATTCCGGGATTCTCATCAATACGGGCGTGGGTAACCCAACCGCTTCTAGGACTCCTAGATTATAGGCAAGTCCAAATGGCCACGGAGAGGACGCTTGATATTCACCCTCTTTATAAAGGGACAAGGCTTTTATTTTTTCCCTCCCGTGCTCAATCGAATCCTTCCCCCACCTCAAGCTCAAACACCCAAAGTTCAGGTCAGGTGCTCCGAACCTTCAATCATGTCCGGATCTAGCCTTCAAGGCCGATGGATGCCTTCCTCCGTCACGGAAGAAGACATCAAAAAGTTGAGGGAGGCCAGATATCTGACCGTCGAGGTTTTGCATCGGCTGCCTGCTCGAGGGCAGGCCGTCCCCTCCCCCGAACCCAACGAGAATGTCGTGTTCGTCTCCCACTTCCTCCGAGGTCTAGGCCTTGCTCTGGATCCTTTCGTCAGGGGTTTGATGTTTTATTACGGGCTAGATTTCCATGATCTAGCTCCGGACTCCTTTCTTCATATCACGACATTTATTGTCGTGTGTGAGGCCTTCCTCCGGGTTACCCCTCACTTTGGCCTGTGGCTCAAGACCTTTGAAGTAAAGCCGAAGATGATTGAGGGGAAACATGCAGCGTGCGGAGGTGCCTCAATATGCAAGATGACGGGAGCTCCATGGCCCAAAGGTTCCATTCCAGAGGTGTCTGAATTGTGGCAACATGAGTGGTTCTACATCACGGCTCCTAGAAGTGCCAAGTGGGCGGCCGCCCCTGTTTTCCGCTCGGGCCCTCCACCACAACTGATGTCATGGATCAGCAGAGGCCTGAGCTGGGGTCCAGCCAAGGACGTGCCTATACTGCAAAGCCGCATTTGAGATCTCTTCAATGGAGATTTTAGTTTGGTTGCGGTAATACAAGTTATGCTGGTTTGTCAAGTCCAGCCTTGCAAACGCCGGCCCCTTCGCTTGTGGGAGTTCAATCCCGAGGGACCGCGTGTCATTCAAAATTTCCTCGGCCTGACGCATGAGGAGATGTACAAGTCATTCTTCGGACCTCAGGTAGAGTGTCCGGAAATCACCGAGGACGTGGGCCTGAGCAGTAACCGCACCGCCGAACAGGTAAGGAATCTTCCGGCCGAACATACTATCTCTCATTTGTTACGAAGTTATTTCTGAGAGTTTGCTTTTTGACTAGGACTGGCTAACAAAGGCGAAGTTCATTCGGTGTTCGGCCCCCCTCCCTGAGGGTTTGGACAATCCGCTATTGGAAAAGATGCTCCAGGTCACACCTTGCCCGGAGCCCTTGAAGGAAGATACTAGGGAGGATAATACGGGCGGACGCGGGCCCCCAACGCTGCCCATTCTAACCGAGGGAGGGAGTGTCTCCATGAAGGAAGACGACCGGAGGAGGAAAAGGACTGCGCCCGGGGATTCGGAAGCCGAAGCTTCCAAACGGGAGAAGAAGTCTCCCACAGAGGGTCCTACCTTGGGGGTGCTTTTGCCGCACAAAGTCCGCGGGGGGATCAATTCTCCAGCGAGTCATAAGTGACCTGAAATACTTTAATAGTAAGGTATGCCATCTTTTTCTTCTGAGAAAATAACCACTGCATATATCTTTGCAGTTCGGGCCTTAACCCCTCTCAAATGAGCTCGTCTTCGGGGGATCTTCTTCTAGAGATGATGGAGAGCGAAACGCCTCCTCCGGACGCCTCCTCTCCGGAAGCGGGCGACCCCGAAGTGTCGTCGCGGAGGGCCTCTCCGAGTCCGGTGAGGCCAGAAGATAATCCCATTGACCCCCGAAGCTCCCAGTGTCCGGCTCCCGAAGAGAGCAGACAAAAGAGTCCAGCACCGTCTGGTGTGCGATCGGATGTTCTGAGGGAGTTGGTGGGGCGAGTGGCCATCTCAGATGAACACCGTATGCTGATGAATACGGTGATGGAGAGAATCTCGTCCGCCGAAAGCAGATTGCATGAAGCTTTTATGAGTCTACTGACAGGCTTTGAGGTATGTAAAATAATGTATGATAGTCCTGCACATGCTAGGTGTGCCCTGTGTAGATAGTAGCCCCTAAGACTCTGGTTGTCGTCGGAAACGACGACGAACAGAGGATCATATTCCCAGGTAATAACCATGCTGCCTCTATGTGCAGGTGATGGAAGCTCCGGTGGCTAGCCGGACTAGCGAGTTTGCCCATTTAAAACGGCAGTTGGATGCAGCAGACACCGACATCGAGCTTGTTAACAAAAGGCTTGACGAGGCACAGGGTAAGTGTCATTATCTGGTAAACGCCACATAGTAAGAGCAGCATGATGCCAGTATCTTTAATATGTTGTGACTGCAGATGGAGCTGCCACTATTGAAGCCTTGCGGTCGGAACTTGCCTGAGCCAAGGAACAAGCGAGGTTTGGTAATGCGGCTGCTTTGAAGGCGGCCGAAGAGTTGAAAGCCGAGAAGGCCGCGCATGGCGAGAGCCGAGATAAGATGGCCAAGATGGCCATAGAATTAAAAGCCGCCGCTGACCGTTGCCAGGTTCTTGAAAAGGAAAACCTAGCGAAGGCATCGGACCTTGAGAAGGCCGCTGCGACGAGAAAAGACATCTGCTCTGCTATGAGGGCGAAGAAGGAGGAGCTGTGGGAAGCCGGGGATATTGTAGCTGGGAAATCCTTTATGTTGTGAACGAAGTTTGGAGATCCACAGTATGCCCCTCTGGATCGACTGTGGAGTTCGGAGGATGTGTATATGGATTTGGCGGCGAGCGCTGCCGATGCGGCCAAGTACTTCCAGGGTCAGACGGACCGTGAAGTGGACCAGCTGTTTTGGACACAATTCCATTCTCCTGAGTGTCCGCTTTCATTGACTGACCAATTAGCCGAATGGGCCGAACTAAATAAGTTGTCCGGACTCGCCATGAGGTCTGTTGTGGATCAGCTATGGCCGGAAAGGCCAAAACCGAACAGCTATTTCAGCTTGGTGCAGCAGTTCCTTGACGTGGTGCCGCGCATTAATGCGACGAAGAGGTTGGCGTGCATAGAGGGCTCACGGATGGCCTTTGCCCGTGCTAAAGCATATTGGGCGGAGATGGATGCTACCACTGTTGCAGCGCAGGATTCGGCCATAGGCCGAATGGCTGCTGAGCACTACTTTGAAGAAGTTCTTGAGGGTGCTTGTTTGATAGAGACCCAGTGCTGAAAAAATATTATGGTTGAGTGATATGTAATCTCATTGTAAGCAAAATGCTTTTATAAATTTTATAAGGCTATTTTTATACTTTTGCCTAAAAGTAATATGATGCCTCCTGGGCGGCCGTTTATGTATACATGTGTATAACCTGAAAGATTGCTGCCCTCAGCTTCAACCCCCACGCATATAATGCGGAGGTGCTCGCAAAAAACACGTGTTCACACTTAACCCAACGTCTTGGTCCTATTAAGGAGGTGATAGCGGAGCGAGCGTGGCAACCGGACTATGATGCTTTAGCACTTTCACTTAGCCATAGGAGTTTGACAGTGGGGCTACTAGATAGCCCCTGGTGGCTCCGCACTCTCCCGATCCCGGGGTGCGTACATGCCTGGCTGGGAAACGGCCCTTCGTTAAGGCGGAGGAATTCTAACATTCCAACAGGTCATCGAGTGGTTGACTAGTCTCACGCTATATCATGACAGTCAGTTTCCGGCTTTCTCTACTGAGGTGCTCGTCCGGATGAACCAGGGCACAATTGCAGTAGTTCTCCTGGTGCTACCTTAGCCGGTAAAGTGGAACGTAAGGCACCAAAACACAGGAGCCGGGCAAACCCAACATTTGACCAAAGACAATGATTCGGAGCTGATGCATATAGGGCCAAACTCGCGATGCCGAACACTCCCTAAGGTATTCGGTCTTTGTGGTATAAACCGGGCCTAAATATTGGCCTTTGTAAGAAGCCCCTTGTGTCCAGGTACGTGCATTGTTCTGGCGTGGCCACATGCCAAGACGTCAGCATCCTTCTCAACGGTGGATATGTATCAACAAGAGACAGTAAAAAAGGTTTACGCAGGGTCTTAATCTAAAAAGAATCCTTGGAGCGGGTCCCCGCTGCACGTTTGCGCCTGTGTCTCCGTTGTGCCGTATCCTGGACAGGTGTAGCACGATGATCGTCTGTAAAAAGAGAGGAATTTAGGTGAAAAAGTTGTCGTGCAAAAAGATAGTTTTTAAAGAAACCATGTATAATTCAAGATGAGAAAAAATTGCCACTTGTCTGCGGGCGTTGAGCCCCTTGTATTGACAAATAGGGGTGTGACCATTTATTCGGTATAAATAGCAGCGCCGGACTTGAGTAGTTGTGTCTGAGGTCTTGACGACCTATTGGATGTTTTCGCTGGTCTGGGCGCTTTTAGTGTGCGGCTGCCGAGGCAGCCGCACTCTCTTCGGCGCGCAGAGATCGCTTGATATTTCCGTTCACTGAAATGATGCCACATGGACCAGGCATCTTGAGTGTGAGGGAGGCGTAGTGTGGTATTGCATTAAAGCGAGCGAAAGCTTCGCGTTCGAGCAGTGCTTGATAGCCACTTTGGAACGGAGCGATGCGGAAGGTTAAATTCTCGTGACGGAAGTTATCGGGGGAGCCGAATATAACTTGTAGCAGGAGGGAGCTCGTAGAACAAGCCCCTGGGCCTGGCGTTACTCCTTTAAAGGTAGTATTGCTATGCTGATTTTTTGTTGGGTCTAACCCCATCCCGCGGATTGTATCCTGATATATTAGGTTTAGATTGCTGCCACTGTCCATCAAGACTCGTGTGAAGTGATATCCGCCAAATATTGGGTCTAATACCAGGGCAACCCATCCTGCGCGTTGGATACTTGATGAGTAATCGCGATGGTCGAAAGTGATCGGTTGAGACGACCAGTGGTAGGACTTCGCGGTGACAGGCACTTGGGTATATTTTCCTGGGAGTGCCGCATTGTTTTTCCCCTTGATCATGTGTAACACGTTTACTGTTTTGACTTTTGGTGGAAATTTCTTTTGTTCCCCAGTGTCTTGCTTGGGAGGCGCATCCTCGTCTTCACTTGGTGTATCCTCCCCCTTGTGTACGGCGTTGAGCTTGCCGGACTGCTTGAAGACCCAACATTCTCTGTGGGTATGATTAGCAGGTTTACCAGGGGTACTATGGATCTGACATACTTGGTCCAGAATTTTGTTGAGGCTGGACAGTTCATCCATGGTGCCTTTAGAGGGCGGCTTTTGCTGACCTGGCCGAGAGCTTTTGAATCCGACGTTTATGGCAGTGCCCTTCGTGCTATCTTCTTTATTTCGGCATTTGTTATTGCTGTTGCACCGTGATTTCCCGTTTCCATCTCTAACTTTAGATGTACTAGGGTCTCTGGTGCTGCATCTGGCTAGCCAGCTGTCCTCACCCGCGCAATAGCGGGCCATGAGGTTTGTTAATGCGGCCATCGTTCTCGGCTTATTTTTGCCGAGGTGTCTGGCGAGCCATTCGTCACGGACGCTATGCTTAAAAGCTACCAAGGCTTCGGTGTTCGGACAGTCGACAATCTGGTTCTTTTTAGTAAGAAACCTGTTCCAAAGCTTTCGGGCTGACTCTCCGGGCTGTTGAGTGATATGACTCAAATCGTCCGCATCCAGAGGTCGGACATAAGTCCCTTGAAAATTTGGAAAGGCGTCCTCGAGCTCTTCCCAACTTCCAATGGAGCTTTCGGGGAGGCCTTTAAGCCAGTGACGAGCTGGCCCTTTGAGCTTGAGGGGTAAGTACTTGATGGCGTGGAGATCATCTCCTCGAGCCATATGGATATGAAGGATGTAGTCCTCAATCCAGACCCTAGGGTCTGTTGTTCCGTCGTATGCCTCTATGTTTACGGGTTTGAATCCCTCTGGAAATTCATGGTCCAGCACCTCATCGGTGAAACATAGGGGGTGTGCGGCACCCCTGTAGCTGGGTGTACCGCGTTGTTTGGATGTTTGTTGTGTTGCATTGTATGCTGGGGTGTGCTTGCGTGGTCCATAGATGGATCTTGTTGCGCTGTCCTTTGGGTGCGAGCCCTCGCATGGGTCGCGTGTTATATTGTGAGTGGCGTTGTATGCCGCTCTGTGTTGGTAGAGGGGTCGTCTATCTGGCCAGGTGGCTGCTTTGATGTTTGGTTGTGGGGGGTCTGAGGCCTTGTCATCGAATTCAGGTAGCAGCTTCCGCTTTGGGTAGCTCTTGGAGGGGCGATTGTCGCCGTACCTCGCTGCTGTGTTGAGTATTTTACTCCATCTAATTTGGAGTGTGTCTTGTGCAGCCTTGAGCTTTTGCTTCTGCTTTTTAAGACTCCTCGCGGTGGCAACAAGCCTTTTACGGGCATTCTGCTGCTCCGGGTGCTTGTCAGGCGTTATATCGTCCGGACTATTATCCTTCATAGAATTTGTTTGTTCGGTTTGATTATCCGGATTGCCGTTGTCCGGCAGCGGTTCGCCCTGCTCCAGCGCTGGGCCTGTGCGATCGTTATTTCTGTCGAGGCGGGATTTGGGGCGGCACTTGCATCGCCGCTTTGACTGCTTCTCGAGGGAACAAGCATTCGGTGCGTCCTTCCGCTCCTCGTCGTCATCTTTTGGTGCGTCCACCATGTATACGTCATATGATGAGGTGGGCGTCCAGCGCTCTGTGGGTGGTGGTTCTTCTTCGCCTCCCACATCGTCGTCCATACCGTTGATGTTTTCAGAGTCGAAGTCGAGCATGTCGGTTATATCATCGACAGTGGCTACAAAGTGGGTGGTGGGTGGGCGTCGAATTTCTTCATCTTCCGCATCCCAATCCTGCTGGCCATAATATCGCTGAAGGGCGAGTGCTGAAAGATGTCCACGGTGGTAAAATCCATGATCGGCGCCCAATCGGATTCGATCTGCAGGGGCACGGAAGGTTCGGAGTCCAGGGAGGAGTCCAGCTCCTTGGAGTCACGAGTCTCGCGGAGTACGGGGCTGGTGTTCGGCTCGATCGCCGTTGTGATTGCAGCCCCCGAGGCGGTGTCCAACCACCCATCCTCGATCGGCGCATTTGGCTCCAAATTAAGGGTCAAAGCCGATGCGGGTGCGACCTCCAGGGCACTGTTCGGCGGCAGAGCTAGATCATGCTCGTCGTGACAGTGCGGCGCGCTCCGCAGTGGCTCGAATCCGTCGAGGATCAAGTCCCCGCGGATGTCAGCCGTGTAGTTTAAACTTCCAAATCTGACCTAACGGCCAGGGGCATAGCTTTCGATCTGCTCCAGGTGGCTAAGTGAATTGGCCCGCAGTGCGAAGCCGCCGAAGACGAAGATCTGTCCGGGGAGGAAGGTCTCACCCTGGACTGCATCGCTATCGATGATAGTAGGAGCCATCAAGCCTGACGGCGACGACACAGAGGAACTCTCAATGAAAGCACCAATGTCGGTGTCAAAACCGGCGGATCTTGGGTAGAGGGTCCCGAATTGTGCGTCTAGGCCGGATGGTAATAGGAGGCAAGGGACACAGAGTTTTACCCAGGTTCGGGCCCTCTTGATGGAGGTAAAACCCTACGTCCTGCTTGATTAATATTGATGATATGGGTAGTACAAGAGTAGATCTACGATGAGATCGGAGAGGCTAAACCCTAGAAGCTAGCCTATGGTATGATTGTTGTTCTGTATGTTGTCCTACGGACTAAAACCCTACGGTTTATATAGACACCGGAGAGGGTTAGGGTTACACAAAGTCGGTTACAATGGTAGGAGATCTACATATCCATATCGCCAAGCTTGCCTTCCACGCCAAGGAAAGTCCCTTCCGGACACGGGACGAAGTCTTCAATCTTGTATCTTCATAGTCCAGGAGTCCGGCTGAAGGTATAGTCCGGCCATCCGGACACCCCCTAATCCAGGGCTCCCTCACACGGCTTGGGTTTTTGCTGCTTCGCGCGATCCGTCGATACAAACCCGGACTAAAAAAGGCGAGGGCGGGTCTTTTGCCACGCGGTAGGCAGGGGAGTTTGGCATAGTCTGTTCGATGCAAGGAGGCAGGAAGGGAAACAAGCAAATAAAGGTTGAGCGACTTAGTTTTGGGAAAATCTGATTTTACAGAGTACGTACCCACTAGGGTTTATAGGGCTCATCTAAAAACATTCGTTTTTCCGTTTTATAAGTCTCAATTCTACTACTAGTAGTAGTACCATCACATGTTGGATTTCGAGGTGCGTTAGATCACCCGATGCAAGCAGTGTCAAGAGAAAACTCACCAATGCATGTAGAAGTTCATGAAAATTTAGTGGTCATTCATGCATTCATTATAATTAATACCTCGGTAAACATAACTTCTTGAGAAAAACGAGCATACTAATTACTTGTGCAAACTAGGAGTACGAAATTAGTTCCACCACTCACCGTCTACCTTGGTTGGAGAGATTTTGAAATTGAGCCATAAACTGGAAAGGAAGGAGTAGTAACTTTTGTCTCGATTACTATTTGTGGCGTTGTATAGATGCAAAATGTATTTTTTATAGTGGCCTTGTATAAGTTAATGGAGGGAGTACTAAAGAACATATATATTCCAAACAATATGATAATCTCTCTAACCAAGGTAGTAGGGGCGAGGAGTAAACAGAGGGAGTAGTAAAATTTTCTCCTCGTCCTGCGAGCCACCGCGCGCGTGGGCGAGGGAGCGGGCGTAAGGCGTACATTACTACTACTAGTAAGAAAGCTTCACCTCATCCTGCGAGCCACCGCGCCCGTGGGCGGGGGAGACAGCGTACTAAGCAAGCTTCTCCTCGTTCTACGAGTTGACGGGACACATCAAAAGTACTCCAGAGTATAGAGCCTTGCCTCTAAGGTAGGCCCCACATGGTTTGCCTCTTTTTTTAACATAACGCGTCATGTCGCAATTTGTTTGTTCACACATGGTAGATGACCCTCCCTCCACCAAGTGGACAACCAGTACACGGTCAAATTACCATGCGGGCTGCCTTTTCATATAGAAATGAGCTCCACCGTGTACCCGCGTGGGTGTGGTTGGGAAAGAGACAGGAGTACGTGCGCCGTGCGTGCACCTCTTCTCTTCGTGCAAGTCCCCCACCTACATGTGTGTGTGTGTGTGTGTGAGTGAGTGAGAGAGATACAAACCTAGACAAATGGCTTGTGCGGAATAACTACTCTTCGTAAGCCATTGTAAGAGTGGACAAAATGGTGAAGGAGGAGATAGGGGAGCAGCGGAGGTGTGAGATTCTTGGCTGGCGCTTGGCCTCGTTTAAATAGGAGATTAAATAGACGGCAGACGAGAGGAGATCGGCCAGTGTTGCGTTTAATGCCGGCCCGGTCATGAAGGGACGTGTGTCCAGAGTAGGTTTCTCGGCTTCCACACGGGCGGGTTTCATGGAGGCGTTTGAATGCGGCAAGGAGGTGTGTTCAGTCGGGTGTGCAGCGAGTGGCGCCCTCGACTCTGACGTAGGACACCACGCCATTCTTCCTCTGACATGTGGGCTCTTTGGGTACATGGCCTGCATGTCAGTGACCCAACGCAGGCAGCGCACAGCAGAGGAACCTTTGGTGGGCCAGGGCGGTTAGAAGCGGGCATTTCATAAACCGATGATTGTTCATTGAGTGTGACGTCATCCTTTTCATGTAGATAAGCCTACTATGTTGATAGCCCATTCGATACGTTGTAATTCATAAAGACCGCTACAAACATCAATGTTCTGCTTATCACAGATAAGATTGATTAATACCCGTAACAATCCATGTCCTTAACAAAGGGTGCATGCACGTATAGGTTGAGCATGTGTCTTGCGTCGTGTGCTATGTGCATGCAGGCGTGCGAGTGTTGCGTGCGTGCAAGGGTACGTTTCAGTGTTGCATGCATGTCTGCGTACGTGCGTGTGTTCGTGAGTGCATGTGTACGTGTCAGTGTCGCACACCTACACGTGTGTGTGTGTTCGTTATGTGTACGTGTCAGTGTTGCACGCCTGCATGCGTGCGTGTCTTGCGTGCGTGCATGTGTACGTGCAGGGTGAGGCTACACGTCAGTCGACTGACTTTTTCATCTCTGGTCATTAGATTTTCCAGCCGTTGGATACGAAATCAAGGGCCTGCAGTTTATCATCAAACTCCACCCCCCCTGAGCCGCCAGCCACCACCGGCCGAACGGCCGACCCTCGTCGCCTGCGGCCGGCCCACACCACGACGCCGCAAGGCCCGCCCCGAAACCACTCCCCAC